>NC_042957.1:9970401-9972901 GCF_901001165.1 Salmo trutta | reverse complement strand
ACACATAGCTACTGTATGACTGCCTGGATTACACATAGCTACTGTATGACTACCTGGATTACACATAGCTACTGTATGACTGCCTGGATTACAATCTAGCTACTGTATGACTGCCTGGATTACACATAGCTACTGTATGACTACCTGGATTACACATAGCACTGTATGACTGCCTGGATTACACATAGCTACTGAATGACTGCCTGGATTACACATAGCTAGTTGACTACCTGGATTACACATAGCTACTGTATGACTGCCTGGATTACATAGCTACTGTATGACTGCCTGGATTACACATAGCTACTGTATGACTGCCTGGATTACACTTAGCTACTGTAGACTACCTGGATTACATATAGCTACTGTATGACTGCCTGGATACACATAGCTTACTGAATGACTGCCTGGATTACACATAGCTACTGTATGACTGCCGGATTACACATAGCCACTGTATGACTGCCTGGATTACACAAGCTACTGTATGACTACCTGGATTAAACATAGCTACTGTATGACTGCCTGGATACACATAGCTACTGAATGACTGCCTGGATTACACATAGCTACTGTATGACTGCTGGATTACACATAGCTACAGTATGACTGCCTGGTTACACATAGCTACTGTATGACTGCCTGGATTACACATAGCTACGTATGACTGCCTGGATTACACATAGCTACAGTATGACTGCCTGGATTACACATAGCTACTGTATGACTGATGGATTACACATAGCTACAGTATGACTGCCTGGATTACACATAGCTACGTATGACTGCCTGGATTACACATAGCTACAGTATGACTGCCTGGATTACACATAGCTACTGTATGACTGCCTGGATTACACTAGCTACTGTATGACTACCTGGATTACACATAGCTACAGTATGACTGCCTGGATTTCACATAGCTACTGTATGACTACCTGGATTACACATCGCTATGTATGACTACCTGGATTACACATAGCTACTGTATGACTGCCTGGGACACATAGCTACTGTATGACTGCCTGGATTACACATAGCTACAGTAGACTGCCTGGATTACACATAGCTACTGTGTGACTGCCTGGATTACACATAGCTACAGTATGACTGCCTGGATTACACATAGCTACTGTATGACTGCTGGATTACACATAGCTACAGTATGACTGCCTGGATTACACATAGCTACTGTATGACTGCCTGGATTACACATAGCTACTGTATGACTACCTGGATTACACATAGCTACTGTATGACTACCTGGATTACACATAGATACTGTATGATGCCTGGATTACACATAGCTACTGTATGGACTGCCTGGATTACACATAGCTACTGTATGACTGCTGGATTACACATAGCTACTGTATGACTACTGGATTACACATAGCTACTGTATGACTGCCTGGAGTACAAATAGCTACGATGCTGCCTGGTACACATAGCTACTGTATGACTGCTGGATTACACATAGCTACTGTATGACTGCTGGATACACATAGCTACTGATGACTGCCTGGATTACACATAGCTACAGTATGACTGCCTGGATTACACATGCTACTGTATGACTGCTGGATTACACATAGCACAGTATGATGCCTGGATTACACATAGCTACTGTAGACTGCCTGGATTACACATAGCTACTGTATGACTACCTGGATTACACATAGCTACTGTATGACTACCTGGATACACATAGCTATGTATGACTGCCTGGATTACACATAGCTACTGTATGACTGCCTGGATTACACATAGCTACTGTATGACTGCCTGGATTACACATAGCTACTGTATGACTACCTGGATTAACTAGTACTGTATGATGCCTGGATTACACATAGCTACTGAATGACTGCCTGGATTACACATAGCTACTGTATGACTGCCTGGATTACCACATAGCCACTGTATGACTGCCTGGATTACACATAGCTACTGTATGACCTGGATTAAACATAGCACTGTATGACTGCCTGGATTACACATAGCTACTGAATGACTGCCTGGATTACACATAGCTACTGTATGACTGCCTGGATTACACATAGCTACAGTATGACTGCCTGGATTACACATAGCTACTGTATGACTGCCTGGATTACACATAGCTACTGTATGACTGCCTGGATTACACATAGCTACAGTATGACTGCCTGGATTACACATAGCTACTGTATGACTGCCTGGATTAACATAGCTACAGTATGACTGCCTGGATTACACATAGCTACGTATGATGCCTGGATTACACATAGCTACAGTATGACTGCCTGGATTACACATAGTACTGTATGACTGCCTGGATTACACATAGCTACTGTATGACTACCAGAATACATAGCTACAGTATGACTTCCTGGATTTCACATAGCTACTGTGATACCTGGATTACACATCGTACGTATGACTACCTGGATTACACATAGCTACTGTATGACTGCCTGGATTACACATAGCTACTGTATGGATGCCTAGATTACACATA
>NC_042957.1:9966158-9968658 GCF_901001165.1 Salmo trutta | reverse complement strand
GTTTGGCAACGAGTATGAAGCGAGGGCCAACCAACGAGAGCGTACAGGTCGCAGTGGTGGGTAGTGTATGGGGCTTTGGTGACAAAACGGATGGACTGCATCCAGTTTGTTAAGTAGAGTGTTGGAGGCTATTTTATAGATGACATCACCAAAGTCGAGGAATGGTAGGATGGTCAGTTTTACGAGGGTATGTTTGGCAGCATGAGTGAAGGATGCTTTGTTGCGATAAAGGAATGCCGATTCTAGATTTAATTTTGTATTGGAGATGCTCATATGAGTCTGGAAGGTGAGTTTACAGTCTAACTAGACACCTAGGTATTTGTAGTTGTCCACGTATTCTAAGTCAGAGCCGTCCAGAGTAGTGATGCTGGACGGGCGGGCAGGTGCGGGCAGTGATCGAATTGAATAGCATGCATTTAGTTTTACTGCATTTACGAGCAGTTGGAGGCACGGAAGGAGAGTTGTATGGCATTGAAGCTCGTCTGGAGGTTAGTTAACACAGTGTCCAAAGACGGGCCAGAAGTATACAGAATGTTGTCGTCTGCGTTGAGGTGGATCAGAGAATCACCAGCAGCGAGAGCGGACATTGATGTTATACAGAGAAGAGAGTCTGCCTGAGAACTTGAACCCTGTGGCACCCCCATAGGGTTGCTGTCTGTTGCTGTATGTTCCTGTCTGTTCCTGTCTGTAGCTGTCTGTTTCTGTCTGTTTCTTTCTGTTTCTGCTGTTCCTGTGTGTTGCTGCGTGTTTCTGTGTGCTCCTGTCTTTTGCTGTCTGTGCTGTCTGTTGCCGCCTGTTGCTGTGTGTTCCTGTCTGTTGCTGTCTGTCCCTGTTTGTTGCTGTCGGTTCCTGTCTGTTCCTGTCTGTTGCCGTCTGTTCTGTCTGTTCCTGTATGTCGTTGTCTGTTCCTGTCTGTTTGCTGTCTGTCCCTGTTTGTTGCTGTCGGTTCCTGTCTGTTGCCGTCTGTTCCTGTCTGTTGCCGTCTGTTCCTGTCTGTTCCTGTATGTCGTTGTCTGTTCTGTCTGTTGCGTGTCTGTCGCCGCCTGTTGCTGTGTGTTCCTGTCTATGTTCCTGTCTGTTCCTGGCTGTTCCTGTCTGTTGCTGTCTGTCGCCACCTGTTGCTGTGTGTTCCTGTCTGTTACTGTCTGTTCCTGTGTGTTCCTGTCTGTTGCTGTCTGTTCCTGGCTGTTCCTGTCTGTTGCTGTCTGTCGCCACCTGTTGCTGTGTGTTCCTGTCTGTTACTGTCTGTTCCTGTCTGTTACTGTCTGTTGCTGTCTGTTACTGTATGTTACTGTCTGTTCCTGTCTGTTGCTGTGTGTTCCTGTCTGTTACTGTCTGTTGCTGTCTGTTACTGTCTGTGCTGTCTGTTCCTGTATGTTACTGTCTGTTCCTGTCTGTTACTGTCTGTTACTGTCTGTGGCTGTCTGTTACTGTCTGTTGCTGTCTGTTACTGTATGTTACTGTCTGTTCCCTGTCTGTGTTGTGTGCTCCGTCTGTTACTGTCTGTTGCTGTCTGTTACTGTCTGTTGCTGTCTGTTCCTGTATGTTACTGTCTGTTCCTGTCTGTTACTGTATGTTACGTATATTGCTGTCTGTTCCCGGCTGTTCCTGTCTGTTGCTGTCTGTTGCTGTCTGTTACTGTCTGTTGCTGTCTGTTCCCATCTGTTACGGTCTGTTCCTGTCTGTTACTGTATGTTGCTGTCTGTTCCTGTCTGTTACTGTCTGTTGCTGTCTGTTCCTGTCTGTTGCTGTGTGTTCCTGTCTGTTACTGTCTGTTACTGTCTGTTACTGTATGTTGCTGTTTGTTCCTGTCTGTTACTGTCTGTTCCTGTCTGTTACTGTATGTTGCCGTCTGTTGCTGTGGTTCCTGTTGTGGCTGTCTGTTCTGGCTGTCCTGTCTGTTGCTGTCTGTCGCCACCTGTGCTGTGTGTTCCTGTTGTTACTGTCTGTTCCTGTCTGTTACTGTCTGTTCCTGTCTGTTACTGTATATTGCTGCCTGTTCCCCGGCGGTTCCTGTCAGTTGCTGTCAGTTGCTTTCTGTTACTGTCTGTACTGTCTGTTGCTGTCTGTTCCTGTCTGTTACTGTCTGTTGCTGTCTGTTCCCGCCTGTTGCCGTCTGTTGCCGCCTGTTGCCGCCTGTCGCGTTTCTGTCCCGTCTGTTACGGTCTGTTGCTGTCTGTTGCTGTCTGTTGCTGTTCTGTCGCTGTCTGTCCCTGTCTGTCCCTGCCTGTTCCTGTCTGTTCCTGTCTGTTCCCAGCTTTTCCTGTCTGTTGCTGTCTGTTGCTGTCTGGTGCTGTCTGTTGCTGTCTGTTGCTGTCGGGTTACTGTCTGTTACTGTCTGTTCCTGTCGGCTACGTTGTGCTGTGTGTTCCTGTCTGTTGCAGTCTGATCATTTGTTTTTCTTTTATTATAGTATTATAATTAGCATTTATTTTTTCTGTTGTTAAATTTAATGTGAGTTGTCTTAACACAAAGGCACAGAGTTCTCACTACCAAAATA
>NC_042957.1:9931158-9961158 GCF_901001165.1 Salmo trutta | reverse complement strand
CTGGATTACACATAGCTACTGTATGACTGCCTGGATTACACATAGCTACAGTATGACTGCCTGGATTACACATAGCTACTGTATGACTGCCTGGATTACACATAGCTACAGTATGACTGCCTGGATTACACATAGCTACTGTATGACTGCCTGGATTACACATAGCTACAGTATGACTGCCTGGATTACACATAGCTACTGTATGACTGCCTGGATTACACATAGCTACTGTATGACTACCTGGATTACACATAGCTACAGTATGACTGCCTGGATTTCACATAGCTACTGTATGACTACCTGGATTACACATCGCTACTGTATGACTACCTGGATTACACATAGCTACTGTATGACTGCCTGGATTACACATAGCTACTGTATGACTGCCTGGATTACACATAGCTACAGTATGACTGCCTGGATTACACATAGCTACTGTGTGACTGCCTGGATTACACATAGCTACAGTATGACTGCCTGGATTACACATAGCTACTGTATGACTGCCTGGATTACACATAGCTACAGTATGACTGCCTGGATTACACATAGCTACTGTATGACTGCCTGGATTACACATAGCTACTGTATGACTACCTGGATTACACATAGCTACTGTATGACTACCTGGATTACACATAGCTACTGTATGACTGCCTGGATTACACATAGCTACTGTATGACTGCCTGGATTACACATAGCTACTGTATGACTGCCTGGATTACACATAGCTACTGTATGACTACCTGGATTACACATAGCTACTGTATGACTGCCTGGATTACACATAGCTACTGAATGACTGCCTGGATTACACATAGCTACTGTATGACTGCCTGGATTACACATAGCTACTGTATGACTGCCTGGATTACACATAGCTACTGTATGACTGCCTGGATTACACATAGCTACAGTATGACTGCCTGGATTACACATAGCTACTGTATGACTGCCTGGATTACACATAGCTACAGTATGACTGCCTGGATTACACATAGCTACTGTATGACTGCCTGGATTACACATAGCTACTGTATGACTACCTGGATTACACATAGCTACTGTATGACTACCTGGATTACACATAGCTACTGTATGACTGCCTGGATTACACATAGCTCCTGTATGACTGCCTGGATTACACATAGCTACTGTATGACTGCCTTGGATTACACAATGCTACTGTATGACTACCTGGATTACAATAGCTACTGTATGACTGCCTGGATTACACATAGCTACTGAATGACTGCCTGGATTACACATAGCTACTGTATGACTGCCTGGATTACACATAGCCCACTGTATGACTGCCTGGATTACACATAGCTACTGTATGACTACCTGGATTAACATAGCTACTGTATGACTGCCTGGATTACACATAGCTACTGAATGACTGCCTGGATTACACATAGCTACTGTATGACTGCCTGGATTACACATAGCTACAGTATGACTGCCTGGATTACACATAGCTACTGTATGACTGCCTGGATTACACATAGCTACTGTATGACTGCCCTGGATTACATTACACATAGCTACTGTATGACTGCCTGGATTACACATAGCTACAGTATGACTGCCTGGATTACACATAGCTACTGTATGACTGCCTGGATTACACATAGCTACAGTATGACTGCCTGGATTACACATAGCTACTGTATGACTGCCTGGATTACACATAGCTACTGTATGACTACCAGAATTACACATAGCTACAGTATGACTTCCTGGATTTCACATAGCTACTGTATGACTACCTGGATTACACATCGCTACTGTATGACTACCTGGATTACACATAGCTACTGTATGACTGCCTGGATTACACATAGCTACTGTATGACTGCCTAGATTACACATAGCTACAGTATGACTGCCTGGATTACACATAGCTACTGTGTGACTGCCTGGATTACACATAGCTACTGTATGACTGCCTGGATTACACATAGCTACTGTGTGACTGCCTGGATTACACATAGCTACTGTATGACTGCTTGGATTACACATAGCTACAGTGATATATGGTGGTGTCACCAACTATGGCCTCTTGAAGGAGCTGCCATAGCATAAACATCTGTTAATCTGTCTGTTGGCAGAGATCCTGGTACATGATACACCTGTTTATCTCTCTGTTGGGAGACGTCCTGGTACATGATACACCTGTTTATCTCTCTGTTGTGAGACGTCCTGGTACATGATACACCTGTTTATCTCTCTGTTGGGAGACGTCCTGGTACATGATACACCTGTTTATCTCTCTGTTGGGAGACGTCCTGGTACATGATACACCTGTTTATCTCTCTGTTGGCAGAGATCCTGGTACCTGATACACCTGTCTGTCTGTTGGCAGAGAGGCAGAAGGGGTTCAGGGTCAGGTGATCAGGTGGGTTTGCTATCCCTGTCTGACTTTCTCAGTCTCTTCATGCCTCTCACTTTTCTTTTGTTCTCTCCATTCTATACCTCTCTTGTTTCCCTCTCACTCTCCGTGTGTGTGTGTGTGTGTATGTGTGTGTGTGTGTGTGTGTGTGTGTGGTGTGTGTGTGTGTGTGTGTGTGTGTGTGTGTGTGTGCACACTGTGTGTGTCTATATGACTCATCAGATTCTGGTGACATCAGGAGGGGAAGACGGGACGTCAGCTTAGCTTTGTGTTGACAGTGACAAATCACCGTATTTGATGACAAAAACAACGACAAAACAAACAGGACAATCAGGATGCACGTCCAGACCATTCTTTGCTTCGGCAGGCGGGCACGGCCGGCACAGGGTAATGAATACGTCATGCCTTGGGGGTTTAAAGTTATGTGTCTGTATTAGCAAAGAGGCACTCTGTTGGCATCGGAATGGAATATCAAGTCTCAGAACAGATGTATTTATCAAAGAAGAAGAATGTCTAGTGAATATTTACACCAACCTTAGAAAACATGAAAGAACCTGCAATCAACAACTTCCTACATGATGTCATCTTTATTAACGGCAGCCAGCTTCCAAGTTGTCCTTCATGCTGTCTAAAGTATATTGTTGACCACTAGTGTTTGGTGTTTCAGGCTATGTTGTGTAGGATGAGGGAGTGTGTGTTTGAAGGGAAGCAGAGGGTGTTTCAGGCTATGTTGTGTAGGATGAGGGAGTGTGTGTTTGAAGGGAAGCAGAGGGTGTTTCAGGCTATGTTGTGTAGGATGAGGGAGTGTGTGTTTGAAGGGAAGCAGAGGGTGTTTCAGGCTATGTTGTGTAGGATGAGGGAGTGTGTGTTTGAAGGGAAGAAGAGGGTGTTTCAGGCTATGTTGTGTAGGATGAGGGAGTGTGTGTTTGAAGGGAAGCAGAGGGTGTTTCAGGCTATGTTGTGTAGGACGAGCGACTGTGTGTTTGAAGGGAAGCAGAGGGTGTTAAAAGGTGAGTCTGGAGGAAGAGGGAGAACATTGGGATCAGTGATTCAGGCTGATGATAGATACACAGAGATCAGTAATGCCTCCCCTCCCATGCTGATCAATCACAACCCCACAGGGAGAAAAGGAGAAAAGGTGGAGACAGAGGTGGAGGAAGGAGGGACGGAGAGGGTGGGGGGGGCTGGAGAGGGGGATGAAGGAGAGAGAGAGGGAGCGAAAGGAGAGGGGGAGGAAGGAGGGACGGAGAGGGTGGGGGGGGCTGGAGAGGGGGATGAAGGAGAGAGAGAGGGAGCGAAAGGAGAGGGGGAGGAAGGAGGGACGGAGAGGGTGGGGGGGGCTGGAGAGGGGATGAAGGAGAGAGAGAGGGAGCGAAAGGAGAGGGGGAGGAAGGAGAGAGAGAGGGGTGGGGGGGCTGGAGAGGGGGATGAAGGAGAGAGAGAGGGAGCGAAAGGAGAGGGGGAGGAAGGAGGGACGGAGAGGGTGGGGGGGCTGGAGAGGGGGATGAAGGAGAGAGAGAGGGAGCGAAAGGAGAGGGGGAGGAAGGAGGGACGGAGAGGGTGGGGGGGGCTGGAGAGGGGGATGAAGGAGAGAGAGAGGGAGCGAAAGGAGAGGGGGAGGAAGGAGAGAGAGAGGGGTGGGGGGGCTGGAGAGGGGGATGAAGGAGAGAGAGAGGGAGCGAAAGGAGAGGGGGAGGAAGGAGGGACGGAGAGGGTGGGGGGGCTGGAGAGGGGGATGAAGGAGAGAGAGAGGGAGCGAAAGGAGAGGGGGAGGAAGGAGGGATGGAGAGGGTGGGGGGGGCTGGAGAGGGGGATGAAGGAGAGAGAGAGGGAGCGAAAGGAGAGGGGGAGGAAGGAGAGAGAGAGGGGTGGGGGGGCTGGAGAGGGGGATGAAGGAGAGAGCGAGGGAGCGAAAGGAGAGGTGGAGGAAGGAGGGACGGAGAGGGTGGGGGGGCTGGAGAGGGGGATGAAGGAGAGAGAGAGGGAGCGAAAGGAGAGGGGGAGGAAGGA
This sequence comes from Salmo trutta, assembly GCF_901001165.1. NCBI lineage: Eukaryota > Metazoa > Chordata > Actinopteri > Salmoniformes > Salmonidae > Salmo > Salmo trutta. Next base: position 9,956,749 of record NC_042957.1, on the reverse strand, counting down.
GAGAGAGAGAGAGAGATGTGGGAAGGAAGAAAGTGTGTGAGAGAGGGGAGATGGGAGAGCGAGAGAGTGGGGGATATCATATTTGAGTATGTGTTAGTTTTAGATCGTTTGTGGATGAATTGACATTTGACTTTAAATTGTCATTTTTATCAAGCAATGACAGTGTGCCCTCGACTGCAGAACACCTTAATTGATTCTACTCACATTACATTGTTATCCATTCCACTCCTCTTCTGTCACAAGTGTATGTTACAATAAGGCAATTAGTGCTGTACTGACTGCTCTGACTGATGCTACATACGTATTTATAGTAAAACATTGACCTCGGCTGTGGTGTACTGAGTACAACCCTATAGCCCTCAATGTCCTTGGATGACCGTCACGCTAACCCTAACAACGTCAAGCCATACATACACACACCCGCCCACCGCCCAACACTCTAAGAGATGTTTCCTCTACTTGAATAATGTATCAATTTCCCCTAGAAACAGCAATGTTTGCGTTTTATTTTCTGTAGGCTCTCTATTCCTCTCTCTCCCTCTACTCACTCGCTTTCTCTCTCTCTCTTTCTCTCTACTCACCGTCTCTCTCTTTCTCTCTCTCTCACTTTTCCGCCCAAAATAGAGTGTAGAAGAAGGCTGTTGCTATGGTGATACATTCACTGGCGTTGCTGGGACATTTTTAGCCATGCAATTCATGGGGGATTTAGCTTGCTATAACTTTCTGTAATTTCCATTCTAATTATATCACTGGGCTACCACAAGGGGTAAACAATATGGACGTCAGAGAAGGGGCTCAAACATAAGTCTCTCTCTGTCTCTCTCTCTTTCTATGGACTCTTTCTCTCTGTCCCTCTTTCTCTCTGTCTCTCTTTCTCTCTGTCTCTCTTTCTCTCTGTCTCTCTTTCTCTCTGTCTCTCTTTCTCTCTGTCTCTCTTTCTCTCTGTCTTTCTCTCTTTCTCTCTGTCTCTCACTCTCTGTCTCTCTCTCTCTCTCTCTCTCTCGCTCTCTCTCGTTCTCTTTCTCTCGCTCTCTCGCTCTCTTTCTCTTTCTCTCTCTCTCTCTCTCTCTCTCAATTCAATTTCAATTTAAGGGCTTTATTGGCATGGGAAACATGTTTACATTGCCAAAGCAACTGAAATAAACAATAAAAATGAACAGTAAACTTTACACTCACAGAAGTTCCAAAAGAATAAAGACATTACAAATGTCATATTTTGTCTATATACAGTGTTGTAACGATGTGCAAATAGTTCAAGTACAAAAGGGAAAATAAATAAACATAAATATGGGTTGTATTTACAATGGTGTTTGTTCTTCATTGGTTGCCCTTTTGTGGCAACAGGTCAAAATATTGCTGCTGTGATGGCACACTGTGTTATTTCACCTAATAGATAAGGGAGTTTCAAAATTGAACTTGTTTTTTCTAATTCTTTGTGGGTCTGTGTAATCTGAGGGAAATATGTGTCTCTAATATGGTCATACATTTGGCTGAAGGTTATGAAGTGCCGCTCAGTTTCCACCTCATTTTGTGGGCAGTGTGCACATAGCCAGTCTTCTCTTGAGAGCCAGGTCTGCCTATGGCGACCTTTCTCAATAGCAAGGTTATGCTCACTGAGTCCGTACATAGTCAAAGCTTTCCTTAATTTGGGGTCAGTCACAGTGGTCAGGTTTTCTGCCAGCGTGTACTCTCTGTTTAGGGCCAAATTACATTCTAGTTTGCTCTGTTTTTTGGAAAGTTATTTCCAATGTATCCAGTAATTATATTTTTCTTTACTCCTCATTTGTTTGGGTGTAAGTTGTGTTGCTGTCCTGGGGCTCTGCGTTGTCTGTCTGTGTTTGTGAGCAGAGCCCCAGGACCAGCTTGCTTAGAGGACTCTTCCCCAGGTTCATCTCTCTCTCTCTGTCTCTCTCTCTCTCTCTCTTCCAGTTAGAGCTAGCTGCCCTGTCACTGATCTCTCTCTTTCAGTTAGCGCTAGCTGCCCTGTCACTGATCTCTCTCTTCCAGTTAGAGCTAGCTGCCCTGTCACTGATCTCTCTCTTTCAGTTAGAGCTAGCTGCCCTGTCACTGATCTCCCTCTTTCAGTTTGAGCTAGCTGCCCTGTCACTGATCTCTCTCTTTCAGTTTGAGCTAGCTGCCCTGTCACTGATCTCTCCCTTTCAGTTAGAGCTAGCTGCCCTGTCACTGATCTCTCTCTTTCAGTTAGAGCTAGCTGCTCTGTCACTGATCTCTCTCTTCCAGTTAGAGCTAGCTGCCCTGTCACTGATCTCTCTCTTCCAGTTAGAGCTAGCTGTCCTGTCACTGATCTCTCTCTTTCAGTTAGAGCTAGCTGCCCTGTCACTGATCTCTCTCTTCCAGTTAGAGCTAGCTGCCCTGTCACTGATCTCTCTCTTTCAGTTAGAGCTAGCTGCCCTGTCACTGATCTCTCTCTTTCAGTTAGAGCTAGCTGCCCTGTCACTGATCTCTCTCTTTCAGTTAGAGCTAGCTGCCCTGTCACTGATCTCTCTCTTTCAGTTAGAGCTAGCTGACCTGTCACTGATCTCTCTCTTTCAGTTAGAGCTAGCTGCCCTGTCACTGATCTCTCTCTTTCAGTTAGAGCTAGCTGACCTGTCACTGATCTCTCTCTTTCAGTTAGAGCTAGCCACTCTCTCTCTCCCCACCTCTTCTCTTCTTTCCCTCCCTCTGCTGTGAGGATAAATGTGTCTTTGCATGTGCCTGTTCCACGCCCCTGTTATAGAGACACAATAAAGCCAGTCTGCTCCACAAAGGTTACAGTGATCTACAGCCCTCTCTGTACCATAGAGGTCAACCTCTCTCAATTGGCTGCTGTTGTCTTAGCTGCTCTCAATGGGGTTTTGTATTACACTGTGCCGTGTGCGTTTCAGTGTGACAATATACTGCAGTTAGTGTCACGGCTTTGTAATTGAAATGGGGGGAAGAGAATGTTAGGGAGAGTCCTGTAAACTATTCTATTGGTTTGATTGAGCCCAGCTACCTCAAAACGAGCCCAGATAAAAGTACAATGACACTGTCCATGGGTTTTATGGTTCTGGCCAGTGTGATATCTCTACACCATGATACGTCTGGCCCGTAGTGTGTGTGGCATGGTAACTATGTCTGTTATGGTGAAATCACATTAGGTGATGTTCAACCACTGTAATCACATGCTACATGAACAAAGACAGTATGGCCTCTACCAGCTGTCAAAGGTAGTGATTGTCCTTGGGTTTCCTTTATTCTGCTGTCTCCGTCTAAATACTTCATTAGACAGAATGAATTAAATCATAAATTAATCAAATAAGATTCAAACCGCGTGAGCGCATGAATATCCACTAGACTGCATGGCACACCCATGTGCATATTGTCCGTAGTCCCAGAATACAACACATCAAGTAGTAACGTCATACAGTAAGGATGCCCACAGGTTACACATAGTTAACATTACAGTAACACCTACATAACATTACAGTAACACATACATACCACATACATAACATTACAGTAACACATACATAACATTACAGTAACACATACGTACCACATACATAACATTACAGTAACACATACATAACATTACAGTAACACATACATACCATATACATAACATTACAGTAACACATACATAACATTACAGTAACACATACATAACATTACAGTAACACATACATACCATATACATAACATTACAGTAACACATACATAACATTACAGTAACACATACATAACATTACAGTAACACATACATAACATTACAGTAACACATACATAACATTACAGTAACACATACATAACATTACAGTAACACATACATACCATATACATAACATTACAGTAACACATACATAACATTACAGTAACACATACATAACATTACAGTAACACATACATCAGTGGTGGTCAGTGCCGTTTATGATGAGGGAGGACCATTTTTTTTTTTCATGAGCATGGTCCTATTTCTATTACTGTCATGACTTCCACCGAAGTTGGTCCCTCTCCTTGTTCGGGCGGCGTTCGGCGGTCGAAGTCGCAGACCTTCTAGCCATCCTCTTTTCATTTTCCTTTGGTTTTGTCTTGTATCACACCTGGTTCCAATCCCATTCATTACATGTTGTGTATTTAACCCTCTGTTACCCCTCATTGTCCTTGTCGGTGATTGTTTGTTTGTAAGCTATGTGCAAGATATGTTCTGGTGTGCGACGGGTTTTGTACTCACTTGTATTATTTTGTATATTTTGGTTTTCTGAGTTTTTGAGCACTTATTAAACTGCTCCGTTTTATACCAAGTTCGATCTCCTGCGCCTGACTTCCCTGCCACCAGCACGCACACTTACAATTACAGCATATTGGATGACTGTCATTCATATTCCATTCACCCAGTTCAATGTAACATCAATATGTTTAGGCTACTACATGATACTCACATTTTCCCTATACCCATCATGACATTGCATAGACCTAGCGTATGAATGACAGTTTACAATGTAGGTGCACACAGGTTGAGAGAAACATTTGAGATTACAGACAGTGACATTCAATACTGCCTTGTACTGTACACTCTTGCTTGCATCTAGCTGATCTAGGGTGTAATCATTAGTTTAACAGTTGCAAAGGAGAGTTTCTATCGAACAAATTCAGGTATTTTTATCCCCGTTTTGTTTGCTTCTGTTTTAAGAAACGTTTTTCAACAGAATCGGCGGAACGAATACACCCCTGATCACCCCTGAAAAACCCACAGTTCACTTTCATAGCAGCCTCGTTGTATTCCTTCTCGCATCTATGCTCTCTCCTCCTCACACCTTTTCCCTTCGTTTGTGGACTTCAATGAACAACACATCAGCTGTATGTGACCAGGCGAATAAACCTTTCCAAGCCAAACCATATAATAACCGCTACACACAGCCTACATCGTTGTCACCATTTTAGCTAAAGTAACGTCCTAGTCAACCTAACTAATATAACTAATGCGTTAGTAAACCCGCTACAATCATGCAGTAACGTTACAGTGTACAGTCAGTAAGCAGTTCAGTAAGCAATTTAGCAGTTACACCGGTGGGCCCTGGTGGCATTATATTAATTAAACCAAAAGCTTACCTGAACTAAGAAGAGTTCCAGTGTTGTGTTGGATAGTCATAGCCAGCTAGCTAACATAACATCCCTCTCTTTGAGCCGGGTGTTTGAGTAACTAAACTAGCCAGCTGCATTTTCTAGCTAAATAAGTGAAAACTGAAAGTGATTTTTTTTTTAAATCTCTCTCTCTCTCGCGCTTCTCCATCATTTTTTTATAAATTAATTTGTTGAAAACTGTTCAACTATTGTCTTTCCCTATCTCTGAGTCAACTACTCACCACATTTTATGCACTGCAGTGCTAATTACCTGTAGCTTATGCTTTCAGTACTAGATTAATTCTCTGATCCTTTGATTGGGTGGACAACATGTAAGTTCATGCTGAAGAGCTCTGATAGGTTGGAAGACTTTGCCATAATTACTGTGTAAGTCTTAGGAAGGGGGTGAGAACCATGAGCCTCCAAGGTTTTGTATTGAAGTCAATGTACCCAGAGGAGGACGGGAGCTAGCTGTCCTCTGGCTACACCATGGTGCTACCCTACAGAGTGCTGTTGAGGCAGCTGTAGACCTTCATTACAAAACAGTGTGTTTTAATCAATTATTTGGTGACGTGAATATATTTAGTGTAGTTTTATCTGAAAGGGTACATTTTTCAATGTTTTAACATTTTTATTTTCATGCAATTCACTGAGGAGGATGATCCTCCCCTTCGTCCTCTGAGGAGCCTCCACTGACATACAGTATATAACACATACATAACATTAAGTAATATTCTGCTACAATGTATTTATTTTACAGACATCTTACAAACCGGTGTCATTTCTTTTCAAGTAAATACTCAACTATATTTACACATTACCGGTAGATCACTCAGTCAGACATTCTCCGAGGTACTTTCTTCTTAATAACAAATGCAAAGTCATATTGTCTCTCAACATTATTCACTCTTTCTCTCTTAGACCCCGTTGTGTTACACACCTTTGAGAAATGCTCCATTTCATGACACTTTGGGTTACACTGTTGTTCGTTATTTCACTCCTCATCGTCCGAGTTTTGACATTTAGGATATAACGTCTCCGGTTATTAGAGATAACCCACGTTAGATTTATGTTACTCCTTGACGTTTATTGGTCTTATAAAACGGTAAAGGGAAATTTAAAATAGATATTCACAGTGGAAGGAATCAGATCAAATGATATGGAGTGGAGTGTCTTTTGTTTGACTGTTGGGGTTTTATCTTTATCTAACGATGCAGGTGACTAATAGACGACTGAGTGTTCCTCATTAAAGATGGAGACGGAGGAGAAACAAATACATAAACAAAGAAACATAACAGCAGAGCAGATGACATGACATCAACTGGGGCAATTAGAGTGCAGTCCCAGGTTGGCTGGCTGGGGTACACGCACATGCTCTCTCTTTCTCTCTCTCTCTCTCTCTCTCTCTCTCTCTCTCTCTCTCTCTCTCTCACACACACTCACCTATATTGGCTGGCTGCTTACCTCCTCTGTTCTGCCCATGTGACAGATAACAGACATCCTTATCTGTGATGCTGTTTCTTAGACTTTTACACATACACACTGACACACACACATACACACATGCACACACGCACACACACACAAACAAGCAGGAAGGCACCCACACACATTCACAAGCAACATGCACACTCATAGATGTGCACACACGCAGATATGCACATAGGGACTTGGTTCCCTTGAGCGAGTTTAGTAAATGTAATTCAACCACTGAAAACCCACTTACTTGCTGATTTAGTCGTGGAGTTTTCATTCAATAGGGATTTCAGTACATTTATCTTAAGCCGTTCCTTTCAATATGTTGTACATTTAATTTGAATTCTGTCGAAAATAGAGATCAATGATAGAAAGCCGTCTACATATCTGCATATTTGTCTCCATTTCAACACTAACTGGTAGATAAAAAAAATCTTGTACATTATTTAGGCAAATTCTAGGGCTAGGAAAGTATGTATGAATAATTTTTTTTTAAAACGGTTTGGAGAGCCTTTAAGCATAAAATATATTGATGAATCAAAAATACAGTGGTTAGATTCATTCTGAAAATAGCCACATTCAGTTTTTTAATTAACCCATGGTAATGTTGAAAGATTAGTGTACATAGAATTACAATATGGAGAATAGTGTACAATAGTAGGCTATAAGTCTATTGCCTGCACTAACCATGGAACTGTGTGATGACACAGACAAGTATTGCGCCATGCGTCGGGTTCTGTTACAGCTTGGTCTGCTCTCCACTCCATTGTGATCTAATTAGCCTACATGTCTTTTTATATTATCAACTGTTACTAATGATCCTCAGCAACAACCACATGGCCGTGACGGAATTTAAAGAGGAAGCAAACAAAACAATGAAAATAGCTCTTATCAAGTTGTAAATTACAGTGCATGGAGAATGGTGTTATTTCTATCAGAAAAAATAAAGTACCTGCTTTTTCCACTTGGAACCGGTAGGGAATTAAGCCAAGATCAAACACAGAACACTCTTTTTAAACATTTATTTAACCTTTATTTAGCTTGGCATGTCAGTTAAGAATTTGAATCTACAATGACAGCCTACACTGGGCCAATTGTGTGCTGCCCTACAGGACTCCCAATCACAGCTAATTGTGATACAGCCTGGATTTGAACCAGGGTGTCTGTAGTAACACCTCAAGCACTGAAATGCAGAGCCTTAGACCGCAACGCCACTCGGGAGCCTTGATACACCACTTTCATTTATTCCATCTCCACCCTGAACTAATAGCAGGTGAATAGCATGATAGTCATGCTTAAATTCAAGGTCAGAATATGCATAGAGAGAAAAGTGCATAAAAAGGGAGAAATGTTCTATTTAAACACGCTTAATTTGGTTCGGAATTGGGACCATATATACTCACTCACACTTGCACAAACACAAGCAGGTATGAGTGTGCACACACCAACACCAACACAAATGCAGGGTGTCAGGTATCCTCAAGGTTATAGCATTGGGCCGACAAGCTTGATGTACTCTTGAGGAGCACTCCAGGGGTGCTGTACAATGGTGACCCTGGCTGTGCAAAAATACACATTTCCGTTATACACTTACCCATAACAGGACAAATATAGCCACACCCCCTAATATTCATTATAATAAACACTTACAAACTGTGTTACACACACACTACAGCTGTAGTCAGAGATGCAGCAATCACATAACTATGTCTGTCTCCTGTAGCTCATTCATTTTGTTTATTGTTTGTCCCAGGGCGATGGGAAACCGTTTTACACACACGCACGCCGTCACACACGCTTGCAGGCACACACACACACACAAACGGGAGGAGAGTTCCAGATTGTTCCATTTAAGTGGGTCATGCTTTCCTACGATCTCTTGAAAGAAAAATAGCTTTTGCGCATTTCTCGCCGAGAGGCAATCGCACTCCGCCATGGTTTTTTGGCTTTATGCCTTATGAGTGGTTGGCAGGGATGGTTGTGGAATAGGCCTGTGATGCAGGGCCGCCTGAATGGCTGGGAGTAAGATGGGGATGAGTGTGTGATTGGCTATGATTATGAAGTTTTACAGGGATTTTGGAGCTGAGCTGAACCGATGGGGCTGGGACAGGAAGGGGGGGGTTGTGTGACAATCCAGTGTCCAGACAGCTTTGTGACAGTTCAGTGTCCAGACAGCTTTGTGACTGTTCAGTGTCCAGACAGCTATTTTACAGTTCAGTGTCCAGACAGCTTTGTGACTGTTCAGTGTCCAGACAGCTATTTTAAAGTCCAGTGTCCAGACAGCTTTGTGACAGTTCAGTGTCCAGACAGCTTTGTGACTGTTCAGTATCCAGACAGCTATTTTACAGTCCAGTGTCCAGACAGCTTTGTGACAGTTCAGTGTCCAGACAGCTTTGTGACAGTTCAGTGTCCAGACAGCTATTTTACAATTCAGTGTCCAGACAGCTATTTTACAGTCCAGTGTCCAGACAGCTTTGACAGTCCAGTGTCCAGACGGCTTTGTGACTGTTCAGTATCCAGACAGCTATTTTACAGTCCAGTGTCCAGACAGCTATTTTACAGTTCAGTGTCCAGACAGCTATTTTACAGTTCAGTGTCCAGACAGCTATTTTACAGTCCAGTGTCCAGACAGCTATTTTACAGTTCAGTGTCCAGACAGCTATTTTACAGTTCAGTGTCCAGACAGCTATTTTACAGTTCAGTGTCCAGACTGTCATTTAATGAGCAGTGCAATGAGTAGTTTAAAATAATGGTTTGTGAACTAGACTGGAGAGCTACTGTCACATCCTGACCAGTAAAGGGGTCTATTTGTTATTGTAGTTTGGTCAGGACGTGGCAGAGGGTATTTGTTTTCATGGTTTTGTGTATGTGTTTAGATAGAGGGATATTTTGTGTAGAGTGTTTCTGGGGTTTATTGGTGTAAGTGTCGATGTAGAAGGGGTAGTTGATTTAGGTGGTTTGGGGTGTGTGTGTATTGTAGAGGGGAATTTGATTTATGTGTTCTGGGGTGTTGGGTATGTTCTTGTGTTTGTATTTCTAAGGGGCTGTTCTAGTTTTGTATTTCTGTGTTGGCCTGGTATGACTCTCAATCAGGAACAACTGTACATCATTGTTGCTGATTGAGAGTCATACTTAGGGAGCCTGTTTTCACCTGTCACTTTGTGGGAGGTTATTTCCGTGTTTAGCGTTATGCCTTACAGGACTGTTTATCGTCGTTGTGTTTTTGTATACGTGTTTTGTTTTGGTTTCCCTTCTTTGTCCCAATAAAAGAAGATGAGTGTACATATACCCGCTGCGTTTTGGTCTCAACCCTACGACACCCGTGACAGCTACACTGAGCAAAAATATAAACGCAACATGTAAAGTGTTGCCAGTGGTGGAAAAGGTACCCAAATGTCATTCTTGAGTAAAAGTAAAGATATCTTAATAGGAAATAACTTAAGTAAAAGGGAAAGTCACCCAGTAAAATACTACTTGAGTAAAAGTCTAAAAGTATTTGGTTTTAAATATACTTAGGTATCAAAACTAAATGTAATTGCTACAATATACTTAAGTACTAAAAGTACAAGTATAAATACTTTCAAATTCCCTATGTTAAGCAAACCAGACGGCACAACATCTTGTTTTATTTAGGATAGCCAGGGGCACACTCCAATACTCAGATATAATTTATAAACAAAGCATTTGTGTTTAGTGAGTCTGCCAGATCAGAAGCAATAGGGATGACCAGGGATGTTTTCTTGATAAGTGCATGAATTTAACCATTTTCCTGCCTTGCTAGCCATTCAAAATGTAACTTTTGGGTGTCAGCGAAAGTCAAAGTACATCATTTTCTTTAGGAATGTAGTGAAGTAAAACTAAAAGTTGTCCAAAATATTGAATAGTAAAGTACAGATACCACAAAAAAAACCCACTTAAGTAGTACTTTAAAGTATTTTTTACTTAGATACTTTACACCACTGAGTGTTGGTCCCGTGTTTCATGAGCTGAAATTAAAGATCCCAGAAATCTCAAATTTTGTGCACAAATTTGTTTACATCCCTGTTAGTGAGCATTTGTCCTTTGCCAAGATAATCCATCCACCTGACAGGTGTGGCTTATCAAGAAGCTGATTAAACAGCATGATCATTACACAGGTGCACCTTGTGCTGCAGATAATACATGGCCACTTTTGAAGAGGAGAGGGATACCATTCCACAGGCCACAATCAACAGACTGATCAATTCTATGTAAAGGAGATGTGTCACCCTGCGTGAGAAAAAAATTGTCACACCAGATACTGACTGGTTTTCTGATCCACGCCCCTACCTTTTTTTCAAGGTATCTGTGACAAACAGATGCATATCTGTATTCACAGTCATATGAAATCCATGAATTAATAAATGAATTAATTCTAATGAATTAATTTCAATTGACTGATTTCCTTACATGAACTGTAACTCAGTAAAAAAAATGAAATTCTTGCATGTTGCGTTTATATTTTTGTTCAGTATATGTTCGGTGTTGTCTGATTTTTTTTCCTAGAACAAGCGACTGTCACAGGAAATGGCCAGCTAGCTGTATAAAGGAACCATCTGCAAAATAATTAGTGTTGTCAGTCACCCAGGTTAGTATGCATGCCAGCATAATGTGTATCCAATTTCATATAATAGGTGGGTCATATCCTGAATGCTGATTGGGTAAAAGTGCATTCCTGCTGGTGTCTATTCCACAAGTTACCACCGGCTAAATCTATGACGTTAAAATGCCTATTTACTCTGTTCCATCTGACTGATCAATCCACTGTCTTATCAGCCCAGGCAGGGAAGTTATAAACTTGATCTCCACTATAAAAAGCATCAAGACATTATCTCACATTTCTTTTAGACTAACATTTAGTTTTCAAAAGTGGAGATTTGTATAAACCGGCATCATTTGTATGGATATAAACAAAGAAATGTCAATTGACAAAAGGTCAAACTAAACGAAGTGCAACTAGTTTGCAATTCAGTTGATGTTATTGTGTTAGCTGTGTTGTTGGCTAGCTCCTCTGAACAACAGTGTCCTAACGAGAGAGCACATTTTCTATGCCAGGCGAAATCGCACCTCATTAGCTCATTGTTATGGATGTATCCAAATAAATATCACTAGAAAACAGCGTAAACAAATGCAGCTACTGTTGTTATTCTGTCTGCACTGTTTGACGTGACTGGAAGTTAGCCGTAGTTGGCTAGCTAGCAAGCAAGGGATAAGAGCGTTGCCAGCCAGTATGACAATGGAACATTTAGAATGAACAACTGGGTCGCGTCTCTGGCAACCGAACCAATAAAATGTACGACCAGCCGGCTTGGGTAGCAACCCTAGATTTGTTTTCGGGACAGTATCTTGTGGAAGGATTAAATAGTATGAGTAAATTTATTTATTTAAAAAAACGTTTTTACTGAAAGTATGTCAATCATTATTTGAATATCTTGGTAACCCTTTAATGCCCTCGAAGCCGGTGTTTGGAGGCTATATGGGCACCACTTTGTCTCAGGCCTAACAACACCCGTGCCAATATATCCTTCAAACACTGGCTTCAATGGCATTATCATTTAATCATATTGTGGTTTGAATGATAGGACAGCATTTTGATTACCACCTTAATAGACATACCCAAACGTAATAACTTTCATGAGACGGCCAAAAACAATAACTGGTAATGTTGCATAGTTTTAGAAAGATCTGGAACTCACCTTTCTGGTTAAAACATTTATATAAATTGCTGAGATCTACTTACTTCAAGTAGATAGTATAAGTATTATGAAAATGTGAAAAATCATACATTATTTTTGTTCCTATTCAACAAAAGTGGGGCAATAGGGCTTGAAATTACTGGACTACTGTGTCAGTGTAGTAACAATCAAACTATAAACGACTTACTATCATATTTCACCTTTCTTAGAACTGTAAAATAAATATTAACATACTTAGTGACAGTACAATATTGGCAACATTTCATATAACTGTCGACAGAGAATTTTCTCCTAAACGTCCTCTGAGCGGCGCAGAAACGCCATTCAATGTTTGTAGACTCAACTACAACTTCAGCTTTAAGCACTAAGTGATTTTGTCCATCTCTGACCAAGACAAAGTGCTTTTTCAATTCTCTGCTATTATTTAGTTAAGAGCATCTCTGACCCAGATGAAGTGGTGGTGTTTTTTTCATGTTGCGTGGTTTAAATCTGGCTGAGAATAGCACAGCGAGATGAAAGCACAACAGTTGGGATTCACTAGACACATCAAACTCAACTCTGGACCTCAAAGCCATTTCCACTGTGTTTTTTCATTGTCCCTTCTAATCAAGGACTGATTTAGACCTTTATTTAACTAGGCAAATCAGTTAAGAACAAATTCTTATTTACAATGACAGCCTACCGGGGAACAGTGGGCTAACTGCCTTGTTCAGGGGCAGAACAACAGATTTTTACCTTGTCAGCTTGGTGATTCAATCCAGCAATCTTTCGGTTACTGGCCCAACACTCTAACCACTAGGCTACCTGCCACCCCAAAATGAATTAGCGGGTAGAACAGAAAACTAGCAGGCTCCAGACCTCTTAGAGTCAGAGTTGAATAACCCTGCACTGGACCGTCAACTTTCATATGCCATCTCCCAGGCTGGGCACTGTCGCTCAGAGGAAGAGAAAATCGATTATTTGTCTGCATAGGCCAGAAAATGTGACACGTCCCTATGCAAATGTGGGGTCTGAAACCTGATTCCGCTGAGAGAGTGTCTCATTGACAGATGGGTCTTTCTAGCACTATAAGACACGGGACCCTGCGACGTTCACAGAGAGTTTTGTACACCAAAATGTCAGTCGGAACCGGTTCAGAACCGCTCAAAGTACCCCAAATAGGGGACTTAACATCTAAGATGATTTATAATACATATCTTACTACCACAAGGAATCGATTGGTTTCTTTGTGCTGTAACTGCCCGGCTATGCTAAAATGTAAACTGGGCTAGAGTAAAAGCTAGTGTATAATGCTACATTAGGTTATGTCAGACTGGTGTATAATAACAATACTACATTAGGTTATGTCAGACTGGTGTATAATAACAATGCTACATTAGGTTATGTCAGACTGGTGTATAATAACAATGCTACATTAGGTTATGTCAGACTGGTGTATAATAACAATGCTACATTAGGTTATGTCAGACTGGTGTATAATGCTACATTAGGTTATGTCAGACTGGTGTATAATAACAATGCTACATTAGGTTATGTCAGACTGGTGTATAATAACAATGCTACATTAGGTTATGTCAGACTGGTGTATAATAACAATGCTACATTAGGTTATGTGAGACTGGTCTATAATAACAATACTACATTAGGTTATGTCAGACTGGTGTATAATGCTACATTAGGTTATGTCAGACTGGTGTATAATGCTACATTAGGTTATGTCAGACTGGTGTATAATGCTACATTAGGTTATGTCAGACTGGTGTATAATACTAAATTAGGTTATGTCAGACTGGTGTATAATAACAATACTACATTAGGTTATGTCAGACTGGTGTATAATGCTACATTAGGTTATGTCAGACTGGTGTATAATACTACATTAGGTTATGTCAGACTGGTGTATAATAACAATACTACATTAGGTTATGTCAGACTGGTGTATAATGCTACATTAGGTTATGTCAGACTGGTGTATAATAACAATGCTACATTAGGTTATGTCAGACTGGTGTAGCCCGGAGCCTCCAGCGATGCTGGCGGGTTCGCAGGATGAGAGGGTTCTTCGTCCCGCACCAGAACCGCCTCCGATGCGGGATGAGAAGGTTCTTCGTCCTGCACCAAAGCCGCCACCAACACTTGACATCCCTCCCTTTTGGTTTCAGGTATTGCGGCCAGAGTCCGCACCTTTGGGGGGGGGGGGGGGGGGGGGGGGTACTGTCACGTCCTGACCATAGAGAGCTCGTATTTTTCTATGGTACAGTAGGTCAGGGTGTGACTGGGGGGTTTTGTCTAGTTTATTTATTTCTATGTTGTTCTAGGTTCTTTTTTCTAGGTTGGGGTTTTCGTATGATTCCCAATTAGAGGCAGCTGGTCATCGTTGTCTCTAATTGGGGATCATATTTAAGTTGTTGTTTTTCCCACTAGTGTTTGGGGGAGATTATTTTGAGTTTATGCATGTAGCACCTCTTCGTGACGGTTTGTTTTTGTTTATAGTTTATTGTCTGTCTTGCATAGTTTCACATATTAATAAAGATGTGGAACGATACGCACGCTGCGCCTTGGTCTCTTTCATACGACATCCGTGACAATGTCAGACTGGATGTGGGCCTGGACTGTGCCTTGCTTTGTTCTCTGTCTGTGATGCGGTGCTCAGGATAGAGTGTGAAGGGAAAAACACCTCCGGAGGAATAAAACACAGCCACTACCTCTTTCTCTCTCCTCTCCTCTTCTCCCTTCCATCCCTCTCCTCCCTTCCTCTGTCCACAATGACTCATCCCACCCAGTGAGAGATGGGGAGAGAGAGAGCGAGAGAGAGGGCGAGAGAGCGAGAGAGAGAGAGAGAGAGAGAGGAGAAGAGATGGGAAGAGAGAGAGCGAGACGGGTAAAGGAAAAGAAAGAGAAAATCTGAAAAATAATTCTGTTTTGTTGAATGACAAAGATTAAATCATAGTCTATATATCCTGTTTACTGGCGACATCCAAATGATGGGATTCAATTCTTACTCTGAACGTGATCCCTCCATTATCCTCCTTTCTAATCATTGTGCCATTGCACAGCATGTATTTAAACAAATTAAATGTTTGTGACATTGTCTCTTAGATCAAACACACCCAACTCATTCAGGTATTATTCACTAGACATAATGAACATCACATACTCTCCTTGACCTATTTTTGTTTGTTTTATTTAACCAGGTAAGTTGGCTAAGAACACATTCTCATTTACAGCAACGACCTGGGGAACAGTTACCGGGGAGTGGAGTGGAGATGAATGAGCCAATTGAAAGCTGGGGATGATTAGGTGGCCATGATGGTGTGGTAATTCCCAGATGGGGAATTTAGCCAGGACACCAGGTTTAACACCCCTACTCTTACGAAAAGTGCCATGGGATCTTTAGCGACCACAGAGAGTGGGTGTCGATCCAAAAGACAGCTCCCTACACAGGGCAATGTGCCCAATCACTGCCCTGGGATATTGGGATATTATTTTAGACCAGAGGAAAGAGTGCCTCCTACTGGTTCTCCAACACCACTTCCAGCAGCATCTGGTCTCCCATCCAGGGACTGACCAGGATCAACCCAGTTAGCTTCAGAGGCAAGCTAGCAGTGGGATGCAGGGTGGTATGCTGCTGTCCCAAATACCCTTATCTAATCCTTAATCTCTTTACCTGCCTGGAGGTCTGTGAGTCCTGCTCAGTGGACCAGAGACCCTGTTGTGTTTCTCTGTCTGGCCCTGGCCACTCACACAGTCAGGCATAAAACAGAGATGGAGTGTGTTTGTGTGGGTGTGTGGGTGTGTGTCCATGTGCATGTGTGTGGCCACAGCTCTGGCCCACAGATTTATAGCAGTGTGTGTGTGTGTGTGTGAGAAGTGAACTCTGTCACCCGCTGGGCGTCACACACTTTCCAAAATAAACAGCTACCGCAGTCGTATATTGCTATCGATCAGTACCCAGCAGTTTACTCTGGTTTTGGAAGGTAAGAGAGTGGGAGAGAGAGAGAGGGTGGGGAGATAGAGGGAGAAACGGGTGCGTGAGGGGTGACCAGAGAGAGAGTGAGAGGTTGGGGGAAGAGAGAGGGGGTGGGAGAGAGAGAGAGGTGGGGTGAGAGTGAGAGAGGGGTGTGAGAGGGGTGACCAGAGAGAGAGAGCGAGAGCAAGAGAGAGAAAGATACCAGAGAGAGAGGTGGGGGGAGAGAGAGGAGACAGAGAGGGGGAGGTGGAGGAGAGAGAGAGAGAGGAGACAGAGAGAGAGAGATACCAGAGAGAAATAGACAGAGAGTGAGGTGGGGGAGAGAGAGGAGACAGAGAAGGGGAGAGAGAGAGAGGTCAGGGAGAAATAGACAGAGAGAGAGAGGTGGGGGAGAGAGAGGAGACAGAGAGAGATGTCAGGAAGAAATAGACAGAGAGACATGGGGCGAGAGAGAGAGAGGAGACAGAGAGGGGGAGAGAGAGAGAGATAAAGAGAGAGAGACAGAGAGGGAGAGAGAGAGAGAGAGAGAGAGAGAGAGGTCAGGGAGAAACAGACAATTTCCCAGCAATGTTGTGTATGTGTCACCAGCAGCTTAGGAGATAGAAGGTGATTTAAACACGGACACCACTCATCCATCCTACTGTCAAGCTGTAATAACAGGTTCAATAGTAGCGGTCCAGACGTGTGTGTGTGTGTGTGTGTGTGTGTGTGTGTGTGTGTGTGTGTGTGTGTGTGTGTGTGTGTGTGTGTGTGTGTGTGTGTGTGTGTGAACACAACAGAGTAAAATAATCGGTAAATGGCTGGTTGTTTGGTTGACATCTTAGCCTGCCGTCTGTTTCCTGTCAAACGCTTGATTGCTGGCCTGCCCCCTCTGGCCGAGGCTCATGGGTAGGCTGGGCAGCTCCATTTAAGGTTTGAGGGATCATGGATGGCTACCTCCCAGACCTGTCTGTCTGTGTGTGTGTGTCTTTGTGCTCATACGTGTGTGTGTTTGTGAGTGTGTGCGTATGTGTGTGCGTGCTCCTGCGCGCGCGTGTGTGTGTGTGTGTGTGTGTGTGTGTGTGTGTGTGTGTGTGTCATCTTAAGAAATAACACATACCGTTGGCCTCTATTTTCTCTGGCGTTAAAGTGGTGCTAGAGTCAAACACACATTAATTTGCAATTTCGTCAGGTTCGTCAATTTACCTGTCTTATATCAGCTCGCTTTCACTTGGTTGGGAGGGATGGAAATACTTGAGCTGTGCCCTTACAAACATGATCCAAAGTGCTAATTTCAGGCAGTTCTGATAGGGATATTTAAGACCAACCAAAAGCTGGTTTTACCATGTAACTCAGTTGGTTATGGCAAGAATTTTGACAGAGGATAAACCGTCCAGTCGTGACGCACATTGACCATATGGGCATGGAACAACAGAAGCCTAATGTGATTTTGGTGCCTATTTCCTTCGTATTGAGAAACATAAACATGTAATGGTTTGTCCCATTTAGTTTGATTTGGTTAAAAACCAAACATAGCCTCCCATCCTCTCAGCGTAGGCTTCTTTTGTCCTGCCCAATGCAATCGCTAAGTAGTCTGTTGATAAAGGGTTTGGCTCCTGAGACCGCTTGGAAATAAATCTTAATCACCAAATCTTAAATATTGATTAAGCAAAATATAAAGTTTGAGAGGAGTAAAACAGGGAGTTGACATTCCCTTTTTTTTTATACATTGCAGGTCAAGCCCACGTTATTTTAGCCATGCAGGTCAAGCCCACGTTATTTTAGCCATGCAGGTCAAGCCCACGTTATTTTAGCCATGCAGGTCAAGCCCACGTTATTTTAGCCATGCAGGTCAAGCCCACGTTATTTTAGCCATGCAGGTCCCATTTTGGACGTGTAAAATCCCCTCCATCATGTAGGCTGTGTCCACGCCCATCATGAGAACCTTGGTGAATACCGTTGAACCTCATCTTCAGAAGTTATCTGTAACCTGTAACAGGTTTTCTGTTTCCTATGTTCTAAACCCAAGCCCTCCCTTAGGCCTACTGTAATGAAGGCTGGTTCAACACCAATGTGTGTCTTTTTTGTCCTGGTGATTTTATGATATCATTACTGATGGTTCCAATATAAAACATAGTACTATTTGGGAGCAGGATAATGGCGAGCGGACATTCGCCCGTTCTCTTTGTATTGGATCTTTGTCCAGCTACTGTGAAACGTTGGATTTTGCTGTAAAACCCTCCACAGTCTGTATTGTTTTAATATTATATTCCCACGGGAGAAATGATGGTGCCTGTAAGTGTGACATAGCCTATTTAAAACAAGTTATTTTTTCATTTTGTTCAGAATTTAATTATTTGTTATCTTCTTAGGCCTCATCAGTAATGAATATAATCTTGCTTATTGACAGTGTTTGGCTTGTCCATGCCCAGCCATAATGTAATTTACAGTAAGCCTCTATATCACCAGCTTCTGTATCACTGGCTCCCCAGTGGCACAGTGGTCTAATGCACTGCATCTTGGTGCTAGAGGAGTCACTACAGACACCCTGGTTCAAATCCAGGCTGTGATTGGGAGTTCCATAGGGTGGCGCACAATTGGAACAGTGTCGTTTGGCTGGTATAGGCTGTCATTGTAAATAATAATTTATTTTTAACTGACTTGCCGAGTTAAATTAAAATATTAGTGTGAATGCTATTGAACCCAGGCATTGACTTAGTGTACTGCAAATGAGTTCAAGACAATGTATTTAGCAAAGATAGGTCTACATTTTGTTAATTTGTTTCTGTATGCCATTCAACAAACTATAAGGGACTAACATTGACATTGGAATTGATTCCAAGGCAATACATAAAAGACCGTGAATACACAACTTGAAGCAACCACATATTTCGCCATGGAGCACGTTTTAATTGGCCAGCGAGGGGCCAAGCCTCGACACATCCACAATTTGTTTATTCATCAAAACTGAGCCCTTTCGCACCAACGCCAGCAAGTGCGCCGATAATTGTGATAGTGAAAATAACTAAAACATTTCTGACACACCCGCTGAACCTATAGCACTTAGATTTACCATTACGTTTGTTTAAACAGAGCACATAGAGTGTACAGTGTGTGAGGACATTATCTCTCCATTATCTCTCCAAATGATTTAGTTGTCTACCTGGCATACTGCACCAGTTAGACGTAGCTGCTGCTATCACATCACACGCTCAGCCTCCCTCCCGCTGCCTCTCTATCACCATGCAGATCCTTATGGTGATGAAGAGGAGGAGGAGGAGATGGAGGAGGAGGAAGAGAAGGAGGACTTCCACAGTGAGAAAGAGAGAGTGTAATGTTTACTGTTAATTTTTTAAGGAAGTGTTTATAAGACCCAAATCCATCTCTGCTTATTCCTCCTCTCGCTCTCTCTCTTTCTTTCTCTCTCTCTCTCTCTCTAACTCGGTCTCTCTCTACCTTAGTTTCTCCCCCTCTTTTCTCTCTGTTTCTTGCCTCCTTTCTCTTTCTGTCTGTCTCCCCCCTTTCCTCCCCTCTCTCTCTGTCTGATTAGAAGGCAGTGTGTGTGTGTGTGGTTTTACTATCCTTGTGGGGACCTGAAGTCCTCACAGGGTTAGTAAAACAAGGACAAGGGTTAGGTTTATGGGCTAAGGAAAAAAAGGCTTTTGAATGGGAATCAATTGTTTGGCATCCAAAAGGATTGTATAACAAATGAATGTGTGTGGACCCAGAGGGCTGTGTTAAGTCCTAGTGACAGTCAGGATCTTATAGATGTCTGCAGAGTGTCTCTCTCTCTCTGTCTTTCTCTCTGTCTCTCTCTCTCTCTCTCTCTCTCTCTCTCTCTCTCTCTGTCTCTGTCTCTGTCTCTGTCTCTCTCTCTCACACACACACACACACAGTAGTTGCAGTACCGTGAACAAAAGCAGCTTAATGTAAAGGGGATACCCAAATATACGTCGGAGCTTAGTTCTGGTTTTGATTATGATATCTCTGTTATGATTCAGTTTCATGTCAAAATATAAAATATGTGCTAAATGTTGGTTTCCTTCTTTAGATTAATATTTCATGTGTTTCCTATTTTGAGAAAGTCCTTCAGCCAACCAATCAGTCAGCCAATCAGCCAGCCAGCCAACCAGTCAGTCAGACAGCTAGTCAGTCAGCCAGTCAGTCAGTGAGCTAGCCAGACAGCCAGCTAGTCAGTCAGCCAGCCAGCAAGTCCGTCAGTCAACCAGTCAGCTAGTTACAGGCAGACATTCAACTAGCCAGCCAGTCAGCTAGTCAGTCAGTCAGTTACCCAGCCAGCCAGCTAGTCAGTCAGTCAGCCAGCCAGCCAGCCAGCCAGTCTGCCAGTCAGCCAACCAGTCAGTCAGCTAGCCAGACAGTCAGGCAGTCAGTCAGATACCCAGCCAGCTAGTCAGTCAGCCAGCCAGCCAGTCAGACAGTCAGACAGCAAGTCAGTCAGTCAACCAGTCAGCTAGTTAGACAGTCAGACATTCAGCTAGCCAGCCAGCCAGCCAGTCAGCTAGTCAGTCAGTCAGCCAGCCAGTCTGCCAGTCAGCCAACCAGTCAGTCAGCTAGCCAGACAGTCAGGCAGTCAGTCAGTCAGTTACCCAGCCAGCTAGTCAGTCAGTCAGCCAGCCAGCCAGTCAGACAGTCAGTCAGACAGTCAGACAGCAAGTCAGCCAGCCAGCCAGTCAGCTAGTTAGACAGTCAGACATTCTGCTAGCCAGCCAGCCAGCCAGTCAGACAGTCAGACAGCAAGTCAGTCAGTCAACCAGTCAGCTAGTTAGACAGTCAGACATTCAGCTAGCCAGCCAGCCAGCCAGCCAGTCAGCTAGTCAGTCAGTCAGTCAGTTACCCAGCCAGCCAGCTAAGTCAGTCAGCCAGCCAGCGAGTCAGCTAGTTAGACAGTCAGACATTCTGCTAGCCAGCCAGCCAGTCTGCCAGTCAGCCAGCCAGCCAGTCAGCTAGTCAGACAGTCAGGTAGCAGTCAGCCAGTCAGTCAGTCAGTCGGTCAGACAGCCAGCCAGCTAGTCAGTCAGCCAGCCAGCGAGTCAGCCAGCCAGTCAGCTAATCAGACAGTCAGACAGTCAGACAGTCAGTCAGTCAGTCAGCTAGCCAGCCAGCCAGCCAGCCAACCAGTCAGTCAGACAGACAGCTAGTCAGTCAGGATGTCAGTCAGCCAACCAGTCAGTCAGACAGACAGTTAGTCAGTCAGCCAGTCAGTCAGTGAGCTAGCCAGACAGACAGCCAGCTAGTCAGTCAGTCAGTCAGCCAGCCAGCAAGTCAGTCAGTCAGTCAACCAGTCAGCTAGTTAAACAGTCAGACATTCAGCTAGCCAGCCAGCCAGCAAGTCAGACAGTCAGTCAGTCAGTCACCCAGCTAGTCAGTCAGCCAGCCAGCCAGCCAGCCAGCCAGGGAGTCAGTCAGTCAGCCAGCCAGTTACCCACCCAGCCAGCTAGTCGGTCAGCCAGCCAGTGAGTCAGCCAGCCAGCCAGTCAGCTAATCAGACAGTCAGCCAGTCAGTCAGCCAGCCAGCCAGCCAGCCAGCCAGCTAGTCTGACAGTCAGGCAGTCAGTCAGTTACCCAGCCAGCCAGCTAGTCAGTGAGCCAGCCAGCGAGTCAGCCAGCCAGCTAGTCAGACAGTCAGACAGTCAGCCAGCCAGCCAGCGAGTCAGCCAGTCAGGCAGTCAGACAGTCAGCCAGTCAGCCAGCCAGTCAGCCAACTAGTCAGACAGTCAGGCAGTCAGTCAGTTACCCAGCCAGTCAGCTAGTCAGACAGTCAGGCAGTCAGCCAGCCGTTACCCAGCCAGCCAGCCAGCTAGTCAGTCAGCCAGATAGTGAGTCAGCCAGCCAGCCAGCCAGTCAGCTAATCAGCCAGCCAGCCAGCCAGCCAGTCAGGCAGTCAGTTACCCAGCCAGCCAGCCAGCTAGTCAGACAGCCAGCCAGCCAACCAGTCAGTCAGACAGCTAGTCAGTCAGCCAGTCAGTCAGTCAGCTAGCCAGCCAGCCAGCCAGCCAGCCAGCCAACCAGTCAGTCAGTCAGTCAGACAGACAGCTAGTCAGTCAGGATGTCAGTCAGCCAACCAGTCAGTCAGACAGACAGCTAGTCAGTCAGCTAGTCAGTCAGTGAGCTAGCCAGACAGCCAGCTAGTCAGTCAGTCAGCCAGCCAGCAAGTCAGTCAGTCAACCAGTCAGCTAGTTAAACAGTCAGACATTCAGCTAGCCAGCCAGCCAGCAAGTCAGACAGTCAGTCAGTCAGTCAGTCACCCAGCCAGCCAGCTAGTCAGTCAGCCAGCCAGCCAGCCAGGGAGTCAGTCAGTCAGCCAGCCAGTTACCCACCCAGCCAGCTAGTCGGTCAGCCAGCCAGTGAGTCAGCCAGCCAGCCAGTCAGCTAATCAGACAGTCAGCCAGTCAGTCAGTCAGCCAGCCAGCCAGCCAGCCAGCTAGTCTGACAGTCAGGCAGTCAGTCAGTTACCCAGCCAGCCAGCTAGTCAGTGAGCCAGCCAGCGAGTCAGCCAGCCAGCTAGTCAGACAGTCAGACAGTCAGCCAGCCAGCCAGCCAGCCAGCGAGTCAGCCAGTCAGGCAGTCAGACAGTCAGCCAGCCAGCCAGCCAGCCAGCCAGCCAGCCAGCCAGTCAGCCAACTAGTCAGACAGTCAGGCAGTCAGTCAGTTACCCAGCCAGTCAGCTAGTCAGACAGTCAGGCAGTCAGCCAGCCGTTACCCACCCAGCCAGCCAGCTAGTCAGTCAGCCAGCTAGTGAGTCAGCCAGCCAGCCAGTCAGCTAATCAGACAGCCAGCCAACCAGCCAGTCAGGCAGTCAGTTACCCAGCCAGCCAGCCAGCTAGTCAGACAGTCAGCCAGTCAGACAGCCAGTCAGTCGGTCAGTCAGTTAGCCAGTTAGCCTACTGGAGCCTCCGGACAGCATGATCTGATCTGCTCCCTCTAGGCCGGCCCTCGTTGTCCTGGCAACCTGCTGACGCTCTGAGGTAGGGGAGAGGGGAGGAGGAGGGAGGCAGGGAGGGCTCCGCTCAGAGACAATGGCATTCTTTCAAAGAACATCACTAGCACTAGGACCCTGGAGGAGGCTGGGACTCCTGTGGTGGTGGGGCAGGCCAGGCAGGCTGACTGGCTGAGCTGTGTAACACACAGCATTGCTCAGAGAGAGAGAGGGAGCCTGCTCAGAGAGAGAGAGAGAGAGAGCGAGAGAGAGAGAGAGAGAGAGAGGGAGGGAGCCTGCTCAGAGAGAGAGAGAGAGAAGGGGAAGAGAGAGAGACTACAGGAACGCAGTCAGTTGCCTGTGCTGCTCAGTACCAGAAACAGGGAGCTGGGGAGGAAATGGAGGGGCTCAGGATCATCGGCGGGAACTGACATTACAGACCAGGAGAGGAGAGGAGAGGAGAGGAGAGGAGGGAGAGGAGAGGGAGAACTATCGGAGAGGAGAGGAGGAAAGGAAGGGGCTCGTCTGCACAACAGAAGATTTCTAAGGTGACTTTATGTCTCTTTTCAATAGCTGGATGTGGTGAGATGGGGAGGGATGTGTGTCTGTGTGTGGAAAGAGATCTTTTAGCTTCCAGAAGAGGTTGAGTGTTGACATGTGCTGCATCGCTTCACTTCTAAGTAGAGAGAGGAAAATAAACGGAGTGTGTGTGAGTGTGTGTGTTTTTTTCAGTGTGTTTTTCTGTGAGACAGACAGAGAGAGAGTGTTTTGTGGCTGTTTTGAAGGGAGGGTTAACCTTTTACTGCAGTGGGATAAGTCAGGCTCACACAGAGTGTTTCTTGGTAGTCTAAAACAAATCTACTTTAAAACAAAAGTATACACCTCACACACACGGTTATGGGCTTCAGAAAAAGAAACACCTGTCAGATATGGAGTTAAAATGTATTACATTTTGAGTTTATAATCCCAATATTACACTTTTTATACATCACAGAAGACTGAAATATAACAAAACCATTTGACATAGAAGCACAGGATTTTCAGGGTTTAAAAAAATATATGATGCAAAATATGAATAACATTCCACCCATGAGGCCACTAGGTCATTTGACTGCAGGAAAGGGGAACATGGAAATCTATCTTGACAGTTGTTGACTGGAATGAAAGGGTTCAGAGAAGTGTACACTTCTAAGGGAACAGGGTGATCCCGTCCACTCTGAAGATGACTCATGTTAGAAGTAGAGATCAAGGCAGGGAGAGAGGGAGAGAGTGAGAGAGAGAGAGAGCAAGAGAGAGAGAACGAGAGAGAGAGAGAGCAAGAGAGAGAGAGAACGAGAGAGAGAGAGTGATCAAGGGAGGGAGAGATGGAGAGAGTGAGAGCGAGAGAGAGAGAGATGGAGAGAGAGAGCGAGAGAGTGTTGTTTGTGTCGCACTGCTTTGCTTTATCTTGGCCATGTCACAGTTGTAAATGAGAACTTGTTCTCAACTAGCTTACCTGGTTAAATAAAGGTGAAATAAAATAAATAAAAAAGAGAGAGAGAGCAAGAGATAGAGAGAGAGACAGAAAATATCTCAATCAATTCCAAACTTCTGTGCATTTACTAATGACATATTCTGGGTGAGGGAGAAACCAGTAATATTAGTGCCAGATAGGTACATGATTCCCATAGCCTGAGGGACATCCCATGACCATTACTTCCCTGTAGTATTTACATTGTATTTATCTGACAGTAATACACAGTGTAACCATCATCCATTTTGTCTTTTTATAATCTTTTATAGTATTTATCAACCAAAGATTCCCCAATACAACAACAGTAGTACAGTACCTGTACACATGATTATATGGACTATTAATATTACTACTGAAATAAACGGGATCTCATTATCCTCTTTGCATTGTACTGTATTTACTGAAATTCTATTCGAATATGCTGCTTTGGCAATACCTACAAATTGTATTTCATACCAATAAAGCAATCTGAATTTCAGAGAGAGAGAGAGAGAGAGAGAGAGAGAGAGAGAGAGAGAGAGAGAGAGAGACAGAGAGAGAGAGAGAGAGAGAGAGAGAGAGAGAGAGAGAGAGAGACAGAGAGAGAGAGAGAGAGAGAGAGAGAGAGAGAGAGAGAGAGAGAGAGACAGAGAGAGAGAGAGAGACATTTCCGGTCCATTTTTTATTGATTATTTCACTTGCTTTGCAAATGTAAACATATGTTTCCAACACCAATAAAGCCCTTTGAATTACTTGAGTTGAGAGAGGACGATAGAGAGAGGAAGACAGAGAGGGAGAGCGAGAAAGAGAGAGAAAGCAGAAGAGAGAGGAAGAAAGGGAGAAAGAGAGAGAGAGAGAGGCAGAGAGAGGAAGAGAGAGGGAGAGAGAGAGAAAGGGGGAGAGAGAGAGAGGGAGAGAGA
>NC_042957.1:9706158-9928658 GCF_901001165.1 Salmo trutta | reverse complement strand
TGTTACATTTCTGTCTCTGTGTGTCTTACATTTCTGTCTCTGTGTGTGTTACATCTCCATCTGTGTGTTACATCTCCATCTGTGTGTTACATCTCTATCTGTGTGTGTTACATTTCTGTCTGTGTGTGTTACATCTCTATCTGTGTGTTACATCTCTATCTGTGTGTGTTACATCTCTATCTGTGTGTGTTACATCTCTATCTGTGTGTGTTACATCTCTATCTGTGTGTGTTACATCTCCACCTGTGTGTAACATCTCTGTCTCTGTGTGTTACATCTCTGTCTCTGTGTGTTACAATTCTGTCTCTGTGTGTGTTACATCTCTATCTGTGTGTTACATCTCTATCTGTGTGTTACATCTCTATCTGTGTGTAACATCTCTGTCTGTGTGTGTTACATTTCTGTCTCTGTGTGTGTTACATCTCTATCTGTGTGTTACATCTCTATCTGTGTGTGTTACATCTCTATCTCTGTGTTAAATCTCTATCTGTGTGTTACATCTCTATCTGTGTGTGTTACATCTCTATCTGTGTGTGTTACATCTCTGTCTGTGTGTGTTACATCTCTATCTGTGTGTGTTACATCTCTATCTGTGTGTAACATCTCTGTCTGTGTGTAACATTTCTGTTTCTGTGTGTGTTACATCTCTATCTGCATGTTACATCTCTATCTGTGTGTGTTACATCTCTATCTGTGTGTGTTACATATATATCTGTGTGTGTTACATTTATATCTGTGTGTATTACATCTCTATCTGTGTGTTACATCTCTATCTGTGTGTGTTACATCTCTATCTGTGTGTGTTACATCTCTACCTGTGTGTGTTACATCTCTATCTGTGTGTGTTACATCTCCACCTGTGTGTAACATCTCTGTCTCTGTGTGTTACATCTCTATCTGTGTGTGTTACAATTCTGTCTCTGTGTGTGTTACATCTCTATCTGTGTTTGTTACATCTCTGTCTGTGTGTGTTACATCTCTATCTCTGTGTTACATCTCTATCTGTGTGTTACATCTCTATCTGTGTGTTACATCTCTATCTGTGTGTGTTACATCTCTATCTGTGTGTTACAATTCTGTCTCTGTGTGTGTTACATTTCTGTCTCTGTGTGTCTTACATTTCTGTCTCTGTGTGTGTTACATCTCCATCTGTGTGTTACATCTCCATCTGTGTGTTACATCTCTATCTGTGTGTGTTACATTTCTGTCTGTGTGTGTTACATCTCTATCTGTGTGTTACATCTCTATCTGTGTGTGTTACATCTCTATCTGTGTGTTACATCTCTATCTGTGTGTGTTACATCTCTATCTGTGTGTGTTACATCTCCACCTGTGTGTAACATCTCTGTCTCTGTGTGTTACATCTCTATCTGTGTGTGTTACAATTCTGTCTCTGTGTGTGTTACATCTCTATCTGTGTGTTACATCTCTATCTGTGTGTAACATCTCTGTCTGTGTGTGTTACATTTCTGTCTCTGTGTGTGTTACATCTCTATCTGTGTGTTACATCTCTATCTGTGTGTGTTACATCTCTATCTCTGTGTTAAATCTCTATCTGTGTGTTACATCTCTATCTGTGTGTGTTACATCTCTATCTGTGTGTGTTACATCTCTGTCTGTGTGTGTTACATCTCTATCTGTGTGTGTTACATCTCTATCTGTGTGTAACATCTCTGTCTGTGTGTAACATTTCTGTCTCTGTGTGTGTTACATCTCTATCTGCATGTTACATCTCTATCTGTGTGTGTTACATCTCTATCTGTGTGTGTTACATATATATCTGTGCGTGTTACATTTATATCTGTGTGTATTACATCTCTATCTGTGTGTTACATCTCTATCTGTGTGTGTTACATCTCTATCTGTGTGTGTTACATCTCTATCTGTGTGTGTTACATCTCTACCTGTGTGTGTTACATCTCTATCTGTGTGTGTTACATCTCCACCTGTGTGTAACATCTCTGTCTCTGTGTGTTACATCTCTATCTGTGTGTAACATCTCTATCTGTGTGTGTTACATTTCTGTCTCTGTGTGTGTTACATCTCTATCTGTGTGTGTTACATCTCTATCTGCATGTTTCATCTCTATCTGTGTGTGTTACATCTCTATCTGTGTGTGTTACATTTATATCTGTGTGTGTTACATTTATATCTGTGTGTGTTACATCTCTGTCTGTGTGTGTTACATCTCTGTCTGTGTGTGTGTTACATCTCTGTCTGTGTGTTACATCTCTGTCTGTGTGTGTGTTATTAAACCTCTAACTATTTACGTGTGTTATTAAATTTGTATATATGTATCTGTCTGTGTGTTATTAAATCTCTACATTTTTATCTGTCTGTGTGTTATTAAATCTCTATCTATGTATCTGTCTGTGTGTTATTAAATCTCTATCTATGTATCTGTCTGTGTGTGTATAAATGTATATGCACGGCAGTGCAGGCAATGTTCACTTGTCAGATAGTGTATCTATTTCCATTTCTGTCTTCATGTCTGTGGTCTGTGTGCGTGATTGGCTCAGCTATTTTTATATCTCCATGTCCCTATGTGTTTGAGCGAGAGAGAGAGCGAGAGAGAGAGAACCTGTGACGATCTTATCAGGAGCTTTCAGTGTGGTAGTTCATTCATAATTCACCAGCCCCATAGCATCGTTCATTCAGATATTGCCCCCCGTGGCTGTGTTGACTCAGGATGTCACCCTCACGTCTTCCTATGAACCCCTCTATGGAGGAACTCCGGACCGTGACACCTGTAACTGACACACCACCAACATCAATATACTATTGATGCAAAAGTGTGACATGTTCTTTTTATTTTAATGAAACCTTCATTTATCCCAGATAAAACATGTGGTTGTCTTGATCTAGCATAGACAGATAATGCACAGCTAATATCGGTCCTCTATGGTTTCCAGCAGTCGTCTGCTTTTGTCCATATTGTCATATCCAGTCCTCTGTAGTCTGGACATGAGAGTGAAGGGCAAGTCAATGTCATAGAGACCATCTTAAACCAAAAGGGTCAATAGCGACTTTAGATTTTACACAAGAGGTCAGCACTGAAAAAGGCAATATTTAACTCTTCGAGCTAATTCACATAACCCTCCTCTCTCCCCCTTCCTCCCTCCTTCCTCCACCCTCCCTCCTCCCTCCAGCTCCCCCTCCTCCCTCCTCCCTCCTTACTCCCCCTCCTCCCTCCTCCTTCCTAATTGTCATTGACTAGCCACCTTACTGTGCCCAAATGGAGTCATTGCCCACAGTACCGCGAGCCCGGCTCAATTGGCCCCGCTCACGCCAGTTAAAAAGCACCAGTGTGTGTGTGTGTGTGTGTGTGTGTGTGTGTGTGTGTATGTGTATGTATGCTCTCGCTAGCTCACTGTCTATAAAGCCACCAGCTTAGGTCAAAATAGAGCATATAAATGAACAACATTGTAGTCTTTCAGGGAGTTGCTGTCGTTGCTGTTGGTTGCTGATAGATTTGAAAGCCTAGCTGGCAGTGTGGTGGGTGTGTCTGCTTAGCTTTTAATGACACAGTAAAAGAGGGAAAAGAGTCTTGTTGAAAAGCTTTGGCTTCTTAAAGGTGAGCAGTTTATGGTAGAATAGTCAAGGGTTCAGTCCAAAGGAGTGTGTTTTGGACTGAATATTATGTGTGTGTGTGGGTGTGTCTGTGTGTGTGGGTGTGTGTGTCTGTGTGGGTTTGTGTGTGTGTGTGTGTGTGTGTGTGTGTGTGTGTGCGTGTGTCTGTGTGGGTTTGTGTCTGTGTGGGTTTGTGTGTGTGTGTGTGTGTGTGTGTGTGTGTGTGTGCGTGTGTCTGTGTGGGTTTGTGTCTGTGTGGGTTTGTGTGTGTGTGTGTGTGTGTGTGTGTGTGCGTGTGTCTGTGTGGGTTTGTGTCTGTGTGGGTTTGTGTGTGTGTGTGTGTCTGTGTGGGTTTCTGTCTGCGTGGGTTTGTGTGTGTGTGTGTGTGTGTGTGTGTGTGTGTGTGTGTGTGTGCGTGCATGGTGGAGGTATGCTGCGACGCTGCGCTGGTTGCTAAGCGGAGCAGGGACGTGGGTGGAAGGTGGAAGGAATTCCTGTTGACAGGAACGTTTGTTTATGCAGGGAGGGGAAGTGTGTGTTGTGTTCTGTGTGTGTGTGTTGCTTGGTGGTGAACACACACACATGCAAAGAACACATACAAACAGAGTACACAACACACACTTTCCCTCGGCATGGTGCTTCCCGGATAAACAAACGTTCCTGTCGACAGGAAATCCTTCCACCCACGTCCCTGCTTCGCTTAGCAACCAGCACAGTGTCACGGCATACCTCCACACACACACACACACACACACACACACACATACGCACACGCGCACACGCACACACGCACACAAACCCCCCCCTTCTAGTGTTGGATTTTTTCTTTGGCTTGCATAACGTCCTGGTCGGTGTAATTTGGATGTTCTGTACTTCTTGATGTACCTCGTGGCACTTCCCCCAAAACCCCCATGACGTTATCCCCATAGCACGGACCTGCTCTCTTTCTGTCTCTCTCTCTCCCGCCTCTCTCTCTCCCCTCTTCTCCCTCCGTCTGTCTCTCCGTTCGCTGATGTCATGCCTGTTTTATAGTGTCCCACACGTGAGGACTGCCACATGATCTCACCACCGGCTCCCACTATAGTTACCTCATTCACATTACGTGAGAGGGAGGGGTGACGTCAGCCCTTCTGGCTAGCTACAGTGATGTCATAGTTGGAAGGAGCCATACAAAGGCATGGCAGTCAGCTAGCAAGAGGAGAGGAGAGGTTTATATAATGTGTTTACCTCGGTGCTCTGCTCTTTACAGTAGACACTGTTATCAAGGGCATTAATGACACACTTTGGGGTATCGTTTTCAACTAAACACTTGGTTTCACATTAAGTTGAGAGTTTGGGGGTTGGGGAATTACTCTCAAATTCGTAGATTGAGTTATGGATGTTAGAATTGACAGGCCAGGAGACCAACATATTTTGAAGCCATACATTGTTTGTTTACAAAGACATCTGGACCCCTACAAATCAGCTGGGCTTGACAATCTGGACCCTTTCTTTCTAAAATTATCTGCCGAAATTATTGCAACCCCTATTACTAGCCTGTTCAACCTCTCTTTCGTGTCGTCTGAGATTCCCATAGATTGGAAAGCAGCTGCTGTCATCCCCCTCTTCAAAGGAGGTGACACTCTTGACCCAAATTGCTACAGACCTATATCCATCCTACCCTGCCTTTCTAAGGTCTTCGAAAGCCAAGTCAACAAACAGATTACCGACTATTTCGAATCCCACCGCACCCTCTCCGCTATGCAATCTGGTTTCAGAGCTGGTCATGGGTGCACCTCAGCCACGCTCAAGGTCCTAAACGACATCGTAACCGCCATCGATAAGAAACAATACTGTGCTGCCGTATTCATTGACCTGGCCAAAGCTTTTGACTCTGTTAATCACCACATCCTCATCGGCAGACTCAGTAGCCTTGGTTTCTCAAACGATTGCGTCGCCTGGTTCACCAACTACTTCTCTGACAGAGTTCAGTGTGTCAAATCGGAGGGCCTACTGTCTGGACCTCTGGCAGTCTCTATGGGGGTACCACAGGGTTCAATTCTTGGGCCAACTCTTTTCTCTGTATACATAAATGATGTCGCTCTTGCTGCTGGTGAATCTCTGATCCACCTCTACGCAGACGACACCATTCTGTATACTTCTGGCCCTTCTTTGGACACTGTGTTAACAACCCTCCAGACGAGCTTCAATGCCATTCAACTCTCCTTCCGTGGTCTCCAACTGCTCCTAAACACAAGTAAAACTAAATGCATGCTCTTCAACCGATCGCTGCCTGCACCTGCCCGCCCGTCCAGCATAACTTCTCTGGACGGTTCTAACTTAGAATTTGTGGACAACTACAAATACCTAGGTGTCTGGTTAGACTGTAAACTCTCCTTCCAGACTCACATCAATCATCTCCAATCCAAAGTGAAATCTAGAATTGGCTTCCTATTTCGCAACAAAGCATCCTTCACTCATGCTGCCAAACATACCCTCGTAAAACTGACCATCCTACCAATCCTCGACTTCGGCGATGTCATTTACAAAATAGCCTCCAATACCCTACTCAACAAGCTGGATGCAGTCTATCACAGTGCCATCCGTTTTGTCACCAAAGCCCCATATACTACCCACCACTGCGACCTGTACGCTCTCGTTGGCTGGCCTTCGTTTCATAATCGTCGCCAAACACATTGGCTCCAGGTCATCTACAAGACCCTGCTAGGTAAAGTCCCCCCTTATCTCCGCTCACTGGTCACCATTGCAGCACCCACCTGTAGCACGCGCTCCAGAAGGTATATCTCTCTGGTCACCCCTAAAGCCAACTCCTCCTTTGGTCGTCTCTCCTTCCAGTTCTCTGCTGCCAATGACTGGAACGAACTACAAAAATCTCTGAAACTGGAAACACTTATCTCCCTCACTAGCTTTAAGCACCAGCTGTCAGAGCAGCTCACAGATCACTGCACCTGTACATAGCCCATCTATAATTTAGCCCAAACTACTACCTCTTCCCCTACTGTATTTATTTATTTTATTTATTTTGCTCCTTTGCACCATATTATTTATATTTTAACTTTGAACTTTCTTCAAACTACAAATCTACCATTCCAGTGTTTTTTCTTGCTATACTTTATTTACTTTGCCACCATGGCATTTTTTGCCTTTACCTCCCTTATCTCACATCATTTGCTCTCATTGTATATAGTCAAATTTTTTTCTACTGCATCATTGATTGTATGTTGTTTTACTCCATGTGTAACTCTGTGTTGTTGTATGTTGTCGAACTGCTTTGCTTTATCTTGGCCAGGTCGCAATTGTAAATGAGAACTTGTTCTCAACTTGCCTACCTGGTTAAATAAAGGTGAAAATAAAATAAAAATAAAATAAATAAATACAATCTATGGGTATATCATTAATATCACAGATTACACATTTAAGTCTCTGAAGGGACTGGTAGAGTCTGGTAGAGTCTGGTAGAGTCTGGTAGAGTCTGGTAGAGACTGGTAGAGACTGGTAGAGACTGGTAGAGACTGGTAGAGACTGGTAGAGACTGGTAGAGACTGGTAGAGACTGGTAGAGACTGGTAGAGACTGGTAGAGACTGGTAGAGACTGGTAGAGTCTAGAAGAGTCTGGTACAGACTGGTAGAGTCTGGTAGAGATTGGTAGAGTCTGGTAGAGTCTTGTCTAATGGACTTCTGCTCTGATGTTAGAAGGGAGATTTGACCTCTACAGAGTCCTTTCTAGCCCACTGTATAGCCCACTTTATAGCCCACTGTTAAGCAGCCACTGTATAGCCCACTGTATAGCCCACTGTATAGCCCACTTTATAGCCCACTGTTAAGCAGCCACTGTATAGCCCACTGTATAGCCCACTTTACAGCCCACTGTTAAGCAGCCACTGTATAGCCCACTGTATAGCCCAGTAGCAATGCCACTGTATAGCCCACTGTATAGCCCAGTAGCAATGCCACTGTATAGCCCACTGAATAGCCCACTTTATAGCCCACTGTTAATAAGCAGCCACTGTTAAGCAGCCACTGTATAGCCCACTGAATAGCCCACTGAATAGCCCACTTTATAGCCCACTGTTAAGCAGCCACTGTTAAGCAGCCACTGAATACTGTATAGCCGACTAGATAGCCCACTGAATAGTCCACTGAATAGCCCACTGAATAGCCCACGATATAGCCCACTGTATAGCCCACTGTATAGCCCACTGTATAGCCCACTGTATAGCCCAGTAGCAATGCCACTGTATAGCCCACTGTATAGCCCACTGTTAAGCAGCCACTGAAAGGCCCACTTTATAGCCCACTGTTAAGCAGCCACTGTATAGCCCACTGAATAGCCCACTGTATAGCCCACTGAATAGCCCACTGTATAGCCCACTGAATAGCCCACTGAATAGCCCACTGTATAGCCCACTGAATAGCCCACTGAATAGCACACTGTATAGCCCACTAGATAGCCCACTGTATAGCCCACTAGATTGCCCACTAGATAGCCCACTAGATAGCCTACTGAATAGCCCACGGTATAGCCCACTGTATAGCCCACTGTATAGCCCACTGTATAGCCCACTATATAGTTACTGTATAGCCCACTGTATAGTTATTGTATAGCCCACTGTATAGCCCACTGTATAGCCCAGTGAATAGCCCACTGAATAGCCCACTGTATAGCAGTCACTGAATAGCCCACTGTATAGTTACTGTATAGCCCACTGTATAGTTACTGTATAGCCCACTATATAGTTACTGTATAGCCCACTATATAGTTACTGTATAGCCCACTGTATTGCCTACTGTATAGCCCACTGTATAGCCCACTGAATAACCCACTGTATAGCCCACTGAATAACCCACTGTATAGCCCACTGAATAACCCACTGTATAGCCCACTGAATAGCCCACTGTATAGTTACTGTATAGCCCACTGTATAGTTACTGCATAGCCCACTGTATAGTTACTGTATAGCCCACTGTATAGTTACTGCATAGCCCACTGTATAGCCCACTGTATAGCCCACTGTATAGCCCACTGAATAGGCCACTGAATAGCCCACTGTATAGCAGTCACTGAATAGCCCACTGTATAGTTACTGTATAGCCCACTGTATAGTTACTGCATAGCCCACTGTATAGCCCACTGTATAGTTACTGTATAGCCCACTGTATAGTTACTGCATAGCCCACTGTATAGCCCACTGTAAAGTTACTGCATAGCCCACTGTATAGCCCACTGTAAAGTTACTGCATAGCCCACTGTATAGTTACTGTATAGCCCACTGTATAGTTACTGCATAGCCCACTGTATAGCCCACTGTAAAGTTACTGCATAGCCCACTGTATAGTTACTGTATAGCCCACTGTATAGTTACTGTATAGCCCACTGTATAGTTACTGTATAGCCCACTGTATTGCCTACTGTATAGCCCACTGTATAGCCCACTGAATAACCCACTGTATAGCCCACTGAATAACCCACTGTATAGCCCACTGAATAACCCACTGTATAGCCCACTGAATAACCCACTGTATAGCCCACTGAATAGCCCACTGTATAGTTACTGTATAGCCCACTGTATAGTTACTGCATAGCCCACTGTATAGTTACTGTATAGCCCACTGTATAGTTACTGTATAGCCCACTGTATAGTTACTGTATAGCCCACTGTATAGCCCACTGTATAGCCCACTGAATAGGCCACTGAATAGCCCACTGTATAGCAGTCACTGAATAGCCCACTGTATAGTTACTGTATAGCCCACTGTATAGTTACTGCATAGCCCACTGTATAGCCCACTGTATAGTTACTGTATAGCCCACTGTATAGTTACTGCATAGCCCACTGTATAGCCCACTGTAAAGTTACTGCATAGCCCACTGTATAGCCCACTGTAAAGTTACTGCATAGCCCACTGTATAGTTACTGTATAGCCCACTGTATAGTTACTGCATAGCCCACTGTATAGCCCACTGTAAAGTTACTGCATAGCCCACTGTATAGTTACTGTATAGCCCACTGTATAGTTACTGTATAGCCCACTGTATAGTTACTGTATAGCCCACTGTATAGTTACTGTATAGCCCACTGTATCGATGCCACTGAGACACAGACTGTCTTTGAAACTGATCTCCCTTTGTTGTGTCTAGTAAATGTGTGTGTGTGTTCTTCTGTTTGACCTTTGTTGTCGATACTGATCTGAGAACTAAAATCTATCCAAGAGGAGGAAGACACTGAAAAACTAAAAGTGGACAGTCAGAAACTTCGAGACGTTAGTGATTTTAATCGAGACGTCCACACTCTTGGAAAGAAAGGAGCTATCTAGAACCTTAAAGGACACTTTGAAGAACCCTACATTTTGTTGCAGGTAGAACATTTTTGAGTTCCATGTAGAACTATTTCTTCAGAGGGTTCTACATGGAACCTAAAGGTGTTTTACATGGAACCAAGAACGGTTCTACCTGGAACCAAAAAGTGTTTTCCTATGGGGACAGACAAAAAAAACTTTTGGAAACCTTTTTCTAAGAGTGGTTTTTAAAAAGTCCCAAATAAGTGGAAAAACTGAGAGCTATCTACTTCTGAATTTCTGGGATTGGAAAAGTATCAATGTGTTTTATTCCCAAAATATGAGCCATCTATCTCTGGCTCATGCTCATTAACAAGCTGCCTCTCACTCTCACTCTCTCTCACACACACACACACACACACACACACACACACACACACACACACACACACACACACACACACACACACACACACACACACACACACACACACACACACACACACACAAACACACTGGACTCTCCAAGTAGGAGGATCTCAGAACAGACTTTGTGTGCTGTAGACAGCCAAAGAAATAAATTAGAGTGATATTCCAGTGATTATCTGATTACTGTACGAACCACATGAAAACCTATCCCCTATATACGTAGTGGACTACTTTTGACCAGTGCACTATTTAGGGAATAGGGTGTAATTTCAAACACATCCTTAGGCCTCCGAGTCCAAAACAAACCCCACAGTCATGGTCTAATCTACAACTCAATGAGCAATGTTCATATTCAGACACCGACAGTTATTTATACTCGAGGGGAAAATACCTTCCCCTCGTCCTGTACAAGTATACACTCAATCTCCCCTTACAGTACAAGTATACACTAAATATCCCCCAACAGTACAAGTATACACTCAAATCAAAGTTTATTTGTCATGTGCACTGAATACAACAGGTGTAGTAGACCTTACAGTGAAATGCTTACTTACAGGCTCTAACCAATAGTGCAAAAAAGGTATTAGGTGAACAATAGGCAGGTAAAGAATTAAAACAACAGTAAAAAGTCAGGCTATATACAGTAGCGAGGCTACATACAGACACCGGTTAGTCAGGCTGATTGGGGTTGTATGTAAATGTAGATATGGTTAAAGTGACTATGCCTATATGATGAACAGAGAGTAGCAGTAGCGTAAAAGAGGGGTTGGCGGGTGGCGGGTGGGACACAATGCAGATAGCCCGGTTAGCCAATGTGTGGGAGCACTGGTTGGTCGGCCCAATTGAGGTAGTATGTACATGAATGTATAGTTAAAGTGACTATGCATATATGATAAACAGAGAGTAGCACCAGCGTAAAAGGAGGGGTTGGGGGGGCACACAATGCAAATAGTCCGGGTAACCATTTGGTTACCTGTTCAGGAGTCTTATGGCTTGGAGGTAAAAACTGTTGAGAAGCCTTTTTGTCCTAGACTTGGCACTCCGGTACCGCTTGCCATGCGGTAGTAGAGAGAACAGTCTAAGACTGGGGTGGCTGGGGTCTTTGACAATTGTTTGGGCCTTCCTCTGACACCGCCTGGTGTAGAGGTCCTGGATGGCAGGCAGCTTAGCCCCAGTGATGTACTGGGCCGTACGCACTACCCTCTGTAGTGCCTTGCGGTCAGAGGCCGAGCAGTTGCCATACCAGGCAGTGATGCAACCAGTCAGGATGCTCTCGATGTTGCAGCTGTAGAACCTTTTGAGGATCTCAGGACCCATGCCAAATCTTTTTAGTTTCCTGAGGGGGAATAGGCTTTGTCGTGCCCTCTTCACGACTGTCTTGGTGTGCTTGGACCATTCTAGTGTTGTTGTTGATGTGGACACCAAGGAACTTGAAGCTCTCAACCTGCTCCACTACAACCCCGTCGATAAGAAGGGGATCATGCTCGCTCCTCCTTTTCCTGTAGTCCACAATAATCTCCTTAGTCTTGGTTAAGTTGAGGGATAGGTTGTTATTCTGGCACCACCCGGCCAGGTCTCTGACTTCCTCCCATTAGGCTGTCTCATCGTTGTCGGTGATCAGGCCTACCACTGTTGTGTCGTCTGCAAACTTAATGATGGTGTTGGAGTCGTGCCTGGCCATGCAGTCATGGGTGAACAGGAGTAAAGGAGGGGACTGAGCACGCACCCCTGGGGAGCTCCAGTGTTGAGGATCAGCGTTGCTGCCTACCCTCACCACCTGGGGGCGGACCGTCAGGAAGTCCAGGATCCAGTTGCAGAGGGAGGTGTTAAGTCCCAGGATCCTTAGCTTAGTGATGAGTTTGAGGGTACTATGGTGTTGAACGCTGAGCTGTAGTCAATGAATAGCATTCTCACGTAAGTGTTCCTTTTGTCCAGGTGGGAAAGAGCAGTGTGGAGTGCAATAGAGATTGCATCATCTGTGGATCTGTTTGGGCGGTATGCAAATTTGAGTGGGTCTAGGGTTTCTGGGATAATGGTGTTGATGTGAGCCATGACCAGCCTTTCAAAGCATTTCATGGCTACAGATGTGAGTGCTACGGCTTAAAACATGTTGGTATTGCAGACTCGGACAGGAAGAGGTTGAAAATGTCAGTGAAGACACTTGCCAGTTGGTCAGCGCATGCTCGCAGTAGAAGTCCTGGTAATCCGTCTGGCCCTGCAGCCTTGTGAATGTTGACCTGTTTAAAGGTCTTACTCACATCAGCTGCGGAGAGCGTGATCACACAGCTGGTGCTCTCATGCATGTTTCAGTGTTATTTGCCTCGAAGCGAGCATAGAAGTAGTTTAGCTCGTCTGGTAGCCTCGTGTCACTGGGCAGCTCTCGGCTGTGCTTCCCTTTGTAGTCTGTAATGCTTTGCAAGCCCTGCCACATTCAGCGAGTATCAGAGCCGGTGTAGTACGATTCAAACTTAGTCCTGTATTGAAGCTTTGCCTGTTTGATGGTTTGTCGCAGGGCATACGGGATTTCTTATTAGCTTCCGGGTTAGAGTCCTGCTCCTTGAATGCAGCAGCTCTAGCCTTTAGCTCCGTGCGGATGTTGCCTGTAATTCATGGCTTCTGGATGGGGTATGTACGTTTGGTCATGGTGGAGATGACGTCATCGATGCACTTATTGCACTTGATTGTGAGCAAGAATCAGGAGGATAGAATTATGGTCAGATTTGCCAAATGGAGGGCGAGGGAGAGCTTAGTATGCATCTCTATGGTCCAGAGTTGTTTTCCCTCTGGTTGCACATTTCACATGCTGATATAATTTTGGTAAGACTGATTTAATTTTCCTAGCATTAAAGTCCCCGGCCACTAGGAGCGCCGCCTCTGGGTGAGCGTTTTCCTGTTTGCTTATGGGGGAATACAGCTCATTGATTGCGGTCTTAGTACCAGCCTCAGTCTGTTGTGGTTGGAAGACAGCTATGAAAAATACAGATGGAATCTCTAGGTAGATAGTGTGGTCTACAGATCATGAGATACTCTACCTCAGTCGAGCAACACCAGCTGTCATGCACCAGCTGTTATTTACAAAAATACATAGTCCGCCGCCCCTTGTCTTACCAGACGCTGCTGTTCTATCTTGCTGATACAGCATATAACCAGATAATGTTGTTGATAATTCAGGCACGACTCTGTGAAGCATACGATATTACAGTTTTGAATGTCCCTTTGGTAGTTTAATCTTCCGCGTAGGTCATAAAAATTTTTTTCTGAAGATTGCACCTTTTCTAGCAGAATGGAAGGCAGTGGGGGTTTATTCCATAGCCTACGAGTTCTCAGACGGCACCCCGCCCTACGATCCCTTTTTCTCCATCTTCTCTTCACGCAAATGACGGGGATCTGGGCCCGTTTCCAGGAAAGCAGTATGTCGTTCACGTCGGACTCGTTAAATGAAAAAAAGGATTCTGCAAGATCATGGTGAGTAATCACAGTGCTGATGTCCAGAAATAATTTTCGGTCATAAGAGACAATAGCAGCAACATTATGTACAAAATAAGTAAAAAAATAAGTTACAAACAACGCAAAGAAACAAAAAAAACACACAATTGGATAGGAACAAGTAAAACGTCAGCCTTCTTTTCCGGCGCCATTGATGATATGTTGGTTTTGTAACTGTACCACTGGCTCCTTTCCCCAGTATCTTGCCTGGATAGTGAGGGAGATGGTTGAGGAAATGGAGGAGACTTTGGGAGTATATGCAGGTATGGGAGAATAATGAGAGAATGAGAGAAAAGTAGAGAACTACATGAGATTGGATAAGACTGTGGTAGATTAAACACTCCGGTAGTCCAATGTCTCCCAAATGGCACATTATTTTCCATACTGTAGTGCATCATTTTAACCAGTGCCCTAGTGCACTATCAAGGGTATAGGGCGTCATCTGGGATGCTTGGAGACTGTATAGGAATGTAGAAAGAACAAAGGGACTAGCACTCAGTGAGGGATCTGAGAACTCTGTGGTTCTGATAGGGAACAGATTGTTCTTCCCCCTCAGATCTCAGATCTCTGGTGGTTGTGTCTGGGGTCATGACTCTGAGGAGAGGTTTGATTGAGGCCTAGTGGCTGTGTCTGGGGTCATGACTCTGAGGAGAGGGTTGATTGAGGCCTAGTGGCTGTGTCTGTGGTCATGACTCTGAGGAGAGGGTTGATTGAGGCCTAGTGGCTGTGTCTGTGGTCATGACTCTGAGGAGAGGGTTGATTGAGGCCTAGTGGCTGTGTCTGTGGTCATGACTCTGAGGAGAGGGTTGATTGAGGCCTAGTGGCTGTGTCTGTGGTCATGACTCTGAGGAGAGGGTTGAGGCCTACTGGCTGTGTTTGGGGTCATGACTCTGAGGAGAGCGTTGAGGCCTGGTGGTTGTGTTTGGGGTCATGACCGAGGAGAGCAGGCTGGTCACAAGAAAGAGCTGTCGATTTTGGACGTTTGAAAAGGTCCAGAGGACGTCGATATATGCCTTTGTCAGTGCTCACCAAAAAAAAAAAAAAAAACACGACACTCAGAGGTGGAGTAAGCTGCTTAGACCACTGTGCCAGAGTCATTCACAGTTCTCTAGCAAGCAGGGAGAGTAGTTGATGATAGTTAATGGAAAAAACACATTTTTTTAATTATTTTGTTTTAAGCCTTCCCCAAACCATAGCCCTAAATTTAACCACTTGGAATGAATATCTACATTTAACCCTGTAACCATGCAGAATTAACCCTGTAACCACGTGGAATTAATGGAGCGCCGACAGGCCCTTAAATGTACACAGAGGGCTAAAATCCAGAAAATGCATGTCGATCTCTCCTGGCTCAACGTAGAGGAGAGATTGATTGTGTAATTTCTTGTCTTTGTGAGAGGTATTGATGTGTTGAAAGCACAAACTGTTCCAACAGTTAACACACAGCTCAGACACCCATACAAACCCCACAAGACATGCCACCAGGGGACTCTTCACCTACAAGGTCTCAAGTCTCAAGTCAGAATTAGATGTTTATCTATGTTTCTCAAACGTCAAACTTCGATGTTGTTGCAAACGTCAAATTCCGAAGTGTTTATGGTTAAGTTTATGCATTAACTCTGAATGTTTAAGGTTAGGCTTAAGTTTAGGCATTAACTATGAATTCTTACGGTTAGGCATTAACTCCAAATTGTTAAGGGTTATGGTTTGGGATAGTCTTAAAACAAGAAATATAAAAAACAACTTACTATCAATGGATTTGAACATGCAACCTTTGGAATCAGAAGCAGATGCACCGTCACCAACGTCCTTTGGAAAACCAAAACCTACTTCAAAGTAATAGTGTTCACTGTTGCTCCTAGTGGCCAGTTTCCACGTCATTGCCCGACGTCCTCAGACAAGTCCAGAACAGACTCTGGGAAACACACACTACCAAATAGAGCCATGACTACATAAAACTCTTCCATATCAAGTAAATCAAGTGAGCAGTAAAATCTGATTTAAAAAAAAAATGTTATAAAACAATCCCTCACGGCACAACGCGAACTGTGAAGAGACACACGTATACGCACACACACTCTACACACGCACTCTACATACACACACATTGTAATATTCTATTATTGTACATTCTGTGATGGAATTGTTTTATACCTGTTTGGACCCCAGGAAGAGTAGCTGCTGCCTTGGTAGGAACTAATGGGTATCCTATTAAATACTAAATACTCTCCTCTCCTTCTCTCAAACCCACCATCCCTTGGATCAAGCACTCTTCCCTGAGCTCCACATCTAATAATGGCACCATCATTCCTCACTCTAATTCTTTTGGCAGGGCCTGTCAAACAGCATACGCTGGAGGACACTGTGACTTTGAAATGCTGCTAATGACCCAAGGATATTTTCCCCTCGCTCGCTGGTGATTAGAGAGAGAGGAGCGAGGGAGAGAGGGGAGAAAAAGAGAGTAGGGTGTGAGAGAAAAGGAATAAGAGAGAGATATAAAGGAGGGAGAGGGAGAGATATAAAGAGAGGGAGAGATATAAAGAGAGAGAGAGATATAAAGAGGCAGATATAAAGAGGGAGAGAGAGATATAAAGAGAGGGAGAGATATAAAGAGAGAGAGCGAAATAAAGAGGGAGGGATAGAGAGAGGGAGAGAGAGATAGAGGGAGAGAGATAAAAAGAGGGAGACATAAAGAGGGGGATTGATAAAGAGAGGGAGAGATAGAGGGGGGAGATATAAAGAGTGTCACGTGTGCTCCCTCTCGGCCTCTAGGTCACCAGGCTGCTCGTTATGGCG
Organism: Salmo trutta; assembly: GCF_901001165.1. NCBI lineage: Eukaryota > Metazoa > Chordata > Actinopteri > Salmoniformes > Salmonidae > Salmo > Salmo trutta. Next base: position 9,912,101 of record NC_042957.1, on the reverse strand, counting down.
CACACCTGTCACCATCGTTACGCGCACCTGCGCGTCATCAGACTCACCTGGACTCCATCACGTCCCTGATTACCTTCCCTAGATACAGTAGAAGTCAGAAGTTTATATACACTTAAAACTCGTTTTTCAACAACTCCACACATTTCTTGTTAACCTCTTTGGGCTAAGGAGCACTATTTTCACATCCAGATGAAAAGCGTGCCCAAAGTAAACTGCCTGTTACTCAGGCCCAGAAGCAAGGATATGCATATAATTGTGCATAACATATGTTATTTTTCCAACAATTGTTTACAGACAGATTATTTCACTTGTACTTCACTGTATCACAATTCCAGTGGGTCAGAATTTACATACAATAAGTTGACTGTGCCTTTAAACAGCTTGGAAAATTCCAGAAAATGATGTCATGGCTTTAGAGGCTTCTGATAGGCTAATTGACATCATTTCAGTCAATTGGAGGTGTACCTGTGGATGTATTTCAAGGCCTACCTTCAAACTCAGTGCCGCTTTGCTTGACATCATGGGAAAATCAAAAGAAATCAGCGAAGACTTCAGAAAAAAAATGGTAGACCTCCACAAGTCTGGTTCATCCTAGGGAGCAATTTCCAAACGCCTGAATGTACGACGTTCATCTGTACAAACAATATTACGCAAGTATAAAGACCATGGGACCACACAGCCGTCATACCGCTCAGTAAGGAGACACGTTCTGTCTCCTAGAGATGAACGTACTTTGGTGTGAAATGGGAAAATCAATCCCAGAACAACAGCAAAGGACCTTGTGAAGATGCTGGAGGAAACCGGTACAAAAGTATCTACATCCACAATAAATCGAGTCCTATATCAAAATAACCTGAAAGGCCGCTCAGCAAGGAAGAAGCCACTGCTCCAAAACCGCCATAAAAAAGCCAGACTACGGTTTGCAACTGCACATGGGGACAAAGATCGTACTTTTTGGAGAAATGTCCTCTGGTCTGATGAAACTAAAAATAGAACTGTTTGGCTATAATGACCATCGTTATGTTTGGAGGAACAAGGAGAATGCTTGCAAGCCGAAGAACACCATCCCAACCGTGAAGCACGGGGATGGCAGCATCATGTTGTGGGGGTGCTTTGCTGCAGGAGGGACTGGTTCACGTCACAAAATAGATGGCATCATGAGGATGGAAAATTATGTAGATATATTGAAGCATCATCTCAAGACATCAGTCAGGAAGTTAAAGCTTGGTTGCAAATGGGTCTTCCAAATGGACAATGACCCCAAGCATACTTCCAAAGTTGTGGCAAAATGGCTTAAGGACAACAAAGTCAAGGTATTGGAATGGCCATCACAAAGCCCTGACCTCAATTCCATAGAAGATTTGTGGGCAGAACTGAAAAAGCATGTGCGAGCAAGGAGGCCTACAAACCTGACTCAGTTACACCAGCTCTGTCAGGATGAATGGGCCAAAATTCACCCAACTTATTGTGGGAAATTTGTGGAAGGCTACCCGAAACATTTGACCCAATTTAAACAATTTAAAGGCAACGCTAATTGAGTGTATGTAAACTTCTGACCCACTGATAATGTGATGAAAGATATGAAATCTGAAATAAATCATTCTCTCTACTATTATTCTGACATTCCACATTCTTAAAATAAAGTGGTGATCCTAACTGACCTAAGACAGGGAATTTTTACTAGGATTAAATGTCAGGAATAGTGAAAAACTGCGTTTAAATGTATTTGGCTAAGGTGTATGTATTCTTCCGACATCAACTGTATGTCACTCCTTTTGGTTCCTTCCCCAGTCGTTATTGTTTCTGGTCTGTGTGCTGTTAGAGTTTCTTGTTTTGTATTATGTTCTGTTTATTTGAATAAAACACTCCCTGAACTTGCTTCCCAACTCTCAGTGCACTCGTTACAGAGTGAGAGAGATATAAAGAGAGAGAGATAGATATATAGAAATCACTTTTTGATTTCTATACACTTTCTCAACCAAAGTTTCTGGGAGGAGCAGAGGGAGCCAAAATGGGTAGGACCTTGGAACAAGTTACCGGCCGTTTCAGTGGATGTTTCCATGGTGTTTAGTGTCGGGGACATACTGTTGGCCAATGGCTGAGTGCCTGTGCTGCTGTTTAATAAGTAAGAGAGAGAGAGACCGAGAGAGGGAGAAAAGAGACCTACAGAGGCTTACTGTCTAGATACAGGACACAGTACTCAATGTATCCCAAGCCAACTTTTCCACTTTAAAGCTTTCAAACACATAAAACCCATCCAGTTCACTCTGTCTGCACCCACCACTCTTAAAGTTACGCTAATTCATCCTCAATCTACTCTCCTGTTTAAATGTGTTCAATGAGTGCTTTGCATACTGAATATACTTCCTTAATTGGCCATATATCAAATGTAGTCTGATACTTGAACACACACTCGTCAGCATTGTAAAGGCCACAGAGTGCCAGGAGGGAACTCACTGTCAAAATGGACGAATTGTCTGGAAGATGTGTTTATGGGTTTGCAGGCATGCATGCATTGTGTGTGTTTATATGGTACAGTCTGAAAAAATTAAGTTAAAGTGGTGTTTCTGTATGACATCAGCCCAGTTCTCAGAATCATTCTGCTCTGTCTATTCAATTTTTTATTTAACCAGGAAAGTCCATTAAGAACATATTCTTATTTCCAATATTGGCCTACACTGGCCAAACTATGGGACTCCCAGTCACAGCCAGTTGTGATACAGCCTGGATTTGAACCGGGGACTGTAGTGATGCCTTTAGCACTGAGATGCAGTGTTTTAGACCACTGCGCCACTTGGGAGCCCAACTCAGTTTCAAATTACTTTATTGGGCAAATATGTTAAAATTGCCAAAGGAATTGAAGTAGGTAATAAACAAAAGTGAAATAAACAATAAAAAATGTACAGTAAACATTACACTCACAAAAGTTCCAAAAGAATAAAGACATTTCAAATGTCATATTATGTCTATATAAGGTGTTGTAATGTTGTGCAAATAGTTAAAGTTAAAAAGGGAAAATGAATAAACACAAATACAGGTTGTATTTACAATGGTGTTTGTTCTTTTCTTGTGGCAACAGGTCACAAATCTTGCTGCTGTGACTGCAAACTGTGGTATTTCACCCAATAGATATGGGAGTTTATCAAAATTGGATTTGTTTTCAAATTCTTTGTGGGTCTGTGTAATCTGAGGGAAATATGTGTCTCTAATATGGTCATACATTTGGCAGGAGGTTAGGAAGTGCAGCTCAGTTTCCACCTAATTTTGTGGACAGTGTGCACGTAGCCTGTCTTCTCTTGAGAGCCAGGTCTGCCTTCGGCAGCCTTTCTCAATAGCAAGGCTATAATCACTCTGTACAGTCAAAGCTTTCCTTAATTTTGGGTCAGTCACAGTGGACAGGTATTCTGCCACCGTGTAGTCTCTGTTTAGGGCCTCAGTTTTTTTGTAAATTCTTTCCAAAATGTCAAGTAATTATCTTTTTATTTTCTTATGATTTTGTTGTCTCTTGCTTTCTCTGTCTCTTTCAGTGCTCTGTCTCTGTCTCTGTGTCTGTGTGTCTCTCTCTCTCTCTCTGTCTGTCTCTCTGTCTGTCTCTCTGTCTCTCTGTCTCTGGTGTCTGTGGTCTCTGGTGTTTGTCACAGGAGGTTGGTGGCACCTTAATTGGGGAGAACGGGCTCGTGGTACTGACTGGAGTGGAACCAGTGGAATGATATAAAAAACATCAACACATAGTTTCCAGGTGTTTGATGCCATTCCATTTACTCAGTTCTGGACATTATTATGAGCTGTTCTCCTCTCAGCAGCCTCCTGTGATGTCTGTGGTCTCTGGTGTACATTAGGTGTTTTTCTGTTTAAGTTACTACTGCGATGAAGATCTGCTCTCTCTCTCTGGTCTCTGGTGTGTGTGTTGCTGATGTTTCAGGTCTTTGGTGTGTGTGTGTGTGTGTGTGTGTGTGTGTGGGTGTGTGGGTGGGTGTGTGTGTGTGGGTGTGTGTGTGTGGGTGTGTGTGTGTGGGTGTGGGTGTTGCTGGGCAGCTCTGAGGAGGATATTGCCACAGGGTCGACAGCCCTCTGAGAGACACCATGACCTCTGACCTCCATCTCATATCTCCCTCTGCTTTGTGGCAGGGCTAGACGCACAAAGAGGCACAAACACATATACACACGCACGCACTGGACTCTCCCGTGCCACTGGTCAACTCGGCCTCACATGTGTTCCCCGTAGAGCCCTGATATTTGTCGTCAAGGGAACACAGGAAATGGAAACTGAAACTGATTTCATGGACTGAAGCTAGAGAAAACCACAACCTTTCCTACACCAATGTTGACATACAGGAGGTTATTATTTTCTCAATCCGTCTCTCTCGCTCTCTCGCTCTCTGATCCTCTCTCTCTCTCTCTCTCTCTCTCGCGCTCGCTCCTTCTCTGGTCCTCTCTCGCTCTCTTTGGTCCTCTCTCTCTCTCTCGACTCAGTGGTGTGTAGAGAATGATAAAGGTTGTTCTTTTTGTCATCAGACCTCCAGATTAGTTTTGCCTCAGTGGATCCCCAGTCCTGGGTTTATCACAACCATCAGCCAGACAGCAAAACATCTCCCATCCCTTCCTCAGAGTAATATCTCCTAACCTGCTACTGTATTTAGTTATGTTGACATCTCATGTCTCCTACTATTGTATTCATTGGTTGCATCCCATGTGGCATCCTATTCCCTATACAGTGTACAAAGTGTTTGACCAGTCTCACTGGTTCAACGTTGGTTCAACGGAATTGAACGTAATGGAAACAACATTGATTCAGCAAGTGCAGTTGGGTGACCTATTATCTTCATTCTATTCTCCCTTCATTGGCTGATTCACTAAATACTTTGTAAAGACTAAGGTCTGTAGTTATGAATGTTTTCTCTATTAGAGCCTATTAACCATGTGAACCTTACTGACCTGAAGTCAGTTTAACACCCTGTAAATAGATTGCCTCTCTGAGGAGTTCATTAACCTCTTCACCCCTGTAAACACTTGGTCCACGTGTCTCACATAATAGAGAAAGGAGGTTTAGGTTTGTGAATACTGTCTGTCTGTCCGTCCGTCCGTCCGTCCGTCCGTCCGTCCGTCCGTCCGTCTGTCTGTCAAGCTGCTAGAATAGGGGATCCCAAACTAGGAGCTGCGACACATGGGGTCACCTGATATGAAAATGGGGTCGTGGGAGAATTTCCAAAATCCTCTAAAAAAGTAAATACACCACTTTATTTTAAGAATGTAAAATGTCAGAATAATAGTAGAGAGAATGATTTATTTCAGATTTTATTTCTTTCATCACATTCCCAGTGGGTTAGAAGTTTACATACACTCAATTAGTATTTGATAGCACTGCCTTTAAATTGTTTAACTTCGGTCAAATGTTTCAGGTAGTCTTCCACAAGCTTCCCATAATAAGTTGGGTGAATTTTGGCCCATTCCTCCTGACAGAGCAGGTGTAACTGAATCAGGTTTGTAGGACTCCTTGCTCGTACATGCTTTTTCAGTTCTGCCCACAAATTTTCTATAGGATTGAGGTCAGGGCTTTGTGATGGCCACTACAAGACATTGACTTTGTTGTACTTAAACCATTTTGACAGAACTTTGGAGGTATGCTTCGGGTTGTTGTCCATTTGGAAGACCCATTTGCGACCAAGCTTTAAATTCTTGACTGATGTCTTGAGATGTTGTTTCAATATATCCACATAATTTTCCATCATCATGATGCCATCTATTTTGTGAAGTGCACCAGTCCCTCCTGCAGCAAAGCACCCCCACAACATGATGCTGCCATCCCCGTGCTTCACGGTTGGGATGCTGTTCTTCGGCTTGCAAGCCTCCCCCTTTTTCCTCCAAACATGATGATGGTCATTATGGCCAAACAGTTCTATTTTTGTTTCATCAGACCAGAGGACATTTCTCCAAAAAGCACGATCTTTGTCCCCATGTGCAGTTGCAAACCGTAGTCTGGCTTTTTTATGGCGGTTTTGGACCAATGGTTTCTTCCTTGCTGAGCGGCCTTTCAGGTTATGTAGATATAGGGCTTGTTTTACTGTGGATATAGATACTTTTGTACCGGTTTCCTCCAGCATCTTCACAAGGTCCTTTGCTGTTGTTCTGGGATTGATTTTCCCATTTCACACCAAAGTACGTTCATCTCTAGGAGACAGAACGTGTCTCCTTCCTGAGCGGTATGATGGCTGCATGGTCCCATGGTGTTTATACTTGGGTACTATTGTTTGTACAGATGAACGTCGTACATTCAGGCATTTGGAAATTGCTCCCAAGGATGAACCAGACTTGTGGAGGTCTACAATTTTTTTCTGAGGTCTTGGCTGATTTCTTTTGATTTTCCCATGATGTCAAGCAAAGAGGCACTGAGTTTGATGGTAGCCCTTGAAATGCATCCACAGGTACACCTCCAATTGACTCAAATGCTGTCAATTAGCCTATTAGAAGCATCTAAAGCCATGGCATCATTTTCTGGAATTTTCCAAGTTGTTTAAAGGCACCGTCAACTTAGTGTATGTAAACTTCTGACCCACTGGAATTGTGATACAGTGAATTATAAGTGAAATAATCTGTCTGTAAACAATTGTTGGAAAAATGACTTGTGTCATGCACAAAGTAGATGTCCTAACCGACTTGCCAAAACTATAGTTTGTTAACAGGAAATTTGTGGAATGGTTGAAAAACGAGTTTTAATGACTCCAACCTAAGTGTATGTAAACTTCCAACTTCAACTGTGTATACAAAAAAATATGTATTTGAACATTGTCTTTGTATCTCAAAATCATTGTAACCTTAAAACTCTGAATGAAAATGATTAAAATCTAAAGTGTAAAATTCAACGATAAAGTGCCCTTAGATCATGGGAAGAGGCCGCATTTGACTGCTGCACTTGAATCATTCCCACGGTGAATGGCTAGGCCGACTACGCTATGAAACCACACACTATTACAGAGACTTTGATAATACCGGCCGCAATTGAAATGGTGAAAACAATGTGTGGGAAGGCAGAGGCACAGAAAATCACATCAAATCCTTTGTCAGATAACACTGCTAAATAATGAATTTATGCTCTTACTGAACAAGTCAAATACTCCCCAGTTTATGCTCTCCAAATGGACGGTAGCTGTGAGGCCCAAGATGCCCATACATTGAATTTTGTTCGCTATACAGGTCGCGGGATGCTATTCACAAGGACATTGTTCTGTCTCACGATTCCTGAGCATGAAGCGTCATAGTGAATGTTCAGTGTGCTTTTTGGCTATATTGACGAAAAAACTATTCCATATGGGATCGAATGGTGTGCTTTTGTACAGATGAGGCTCAATCCACAGCGGGGCGGCGGGCAGACCTCTGCACTCTAGTTATGAATATGTCTACCTCTGCCATTGTATGATACACGGAGAGCAACTGGCAGCAAAAGAGCTGAGCACAGAACCCGGAGATATACTGCAGGTAACAGGTAACTTCAATTATAAACTACATCAAAACTATGTGGAGATATGGGATCAGAGCATGACAAAGTTCTATTTCACACCGAGGCCTGGTTGTTATGGGGGGAGGGGGGGGGGTCTTGGAAAGAGGAACTATTGTTATTTACAATTTATGTAAAATGGATGTTATGAAAAGAAAAGAACAGAAAACAGCATCAGTAAGTGTCCCACACGAGTGATGACTGCTCACTCCCAACGCCTGGAAGAGCACTTTGGGACAACACAGGAGGTTGATGGAGCCTTAAATGGGGAGAACGGGCTTGTGGTAATGACTGGAGTAGACTGGGTGGAATGATATCAAATACATCATACACTTGGTTTCCAAGTGTTTGATGCCATTCCATTTGCATCTGGCCGTTATTATGAGCTGCCTCCTGTGTTGAAGACCAACTTCCCAATCTGTCTGTGATCCTGGCTCAGTTGGCATGCCTGTAAGTGAAATCAAACAGCTGATCAAGCTGACATGTGACGCTGCAGACAACACATTCATGGGTCACTGCGGAGAAGTTTTGGTTCCAGAATGAAAGGGAACACCCTGCCGTATCGCTCTGAGAATTAATGCCACGTTCAAAACAACTGGGAACTGGGAACTGGGAAATCTCTGACTTCCCAACTACAGTGCATTCAAGATAACTGGGAACTCAGAAAGAAACAAGGTTTGACTGGGAAAAATCATTTTGAATGGTCATCCAACTCAGAAGTCCAACTCGGGAGGCAGGTAGCCAAGTGATTAGAGCATTGGGCCAGTAACTGAAAAGTTGCTAGATCAAATCCCTGAGCTGCCAAGGTAAAAATCTGTCGTTCTGTCCCTGAACAAGGCAGTTAACCCACTGTTCCTAGGATGTCATTGTAAATAATAATTTGTTCTTAACTGACTTGCCTAGTTAAATAAAAGAAACAGGGGCACTTTTTAGAGCTCTGACTTTCGTACCTAAAGATCATTGACTTCATGATTTGACCTCATATTTTGTCTTGAAAGCAACATAAAACTCATGGTCTCTTCACCAGCTCATATCTATGTGAAGCTGGATTCAGTACTCTCGTCTGCATTAAAACTAAATATCCATCCAGGTTAGATGTGACAGCAAAGATGAGCTGTGCACTGTCGACCATGCTCGCTGACTTTGAGAAGCTCCGACGCGGCATGCTTCAAGCATAACCATCTCATTAGTGGTGGTGCGATAAGAGAGATTATGTCAGACTCATTTGCAATTGACTGCCCATATTACAAGTATGTGATGGTGAGATGAGAAGACAATCAGAGATATTGTTAGATTGTTTCTCTTTTGACTGCCATAGCCCCAAATAAAAAAGTAAACATTGCCTGTTAATTTTTAAAGAATTCACACGGGTGGGGTCACAAGAATTTTCAGAAATGAAAATGGGGTCGTGGGCCAAAAAGGTTTGGGAACCCCTGTGCCCTCACCCTCACCCACCCACCCACCCACCCTCACCCTCACCCACCCCACCCTCACCCACCCACCCTCACCCCACCCACCCACACACCCACCCACCCTCACCCACCCACACACCCACCCACACACACACCCACCTCCTCATGCACCCCCCTCCACCACCTCATGCACCCCCCTCCACCACCTCATCAAAATCAAGTCTGAACTTGTTCTGTCATCAGGGGGTTGTGTAAAACATTGTAGAAGAGTTTATTTAGAGCTTGAGGAGAACCCTACACTGCTCACAACGCCTCACCATGGCTCACACACTCACTCATAACACAGGCCCTAACTGGAAGGAGTTTGTTGTCATAGCAACAGTAAAATTAGATGACTTTACTGTCAGACATAATGTTTCATGGCTCTGCCTGGTGCCTTGCCTTCCGTCATGGCAACATAAAACGTTCTCTTCTGCTCCCCTTGACAACCGACACCTCAACAACGTCCAACTGGGAACACTGTCACACCAGTAACATTCCCTAGAATCTCTGAGCCACACCTTGACGAGCCTGTCACACCAGTAACATTCCCTAGAATCTCTCTGAGCCACACCTTGACGAGCCTGTCACACCAGTAACATTCCCTAGAATCTCTCTGAGCCACACCTTGACGAGCCTGTCAAACCAGTAACATTCCCTAGAATATCTCTGAGCCACACCTTGACGAGCCTGTCACACCAGTAACATTCCCTAGAATCTCTCTGAGCCACACCTTGACGAGACTGTCACACCAGTAACATTCCCTAGAATCTCTCTGAGCCACACCTTGACGAGACTGTCACACCAGTAACATTCCCTAGAATCTCTCTGAGCCACACCTTGACGAGACTGTCACACCAGTAACATTCCCTAGAATCTCTCTGAGCCACACCTTGACGAGCCTGTCACACCAGTAACATTCCCTAGAATCTCTCTGAGCCACACCTTGACGAGACTGTCACACCAGTAACATTCCCTAGAATCTCTCTGAGCCACACCTTGACGAGACTGTCACACCAGTAACATTCCCTAGAATCTCTCTGAGCCACACCTTGACGAGTATGTCACACCAGTAACATTCCCTAGAATCTCTCTGAGCCACACCTTGACGAGACTGTCACACCAGTAACATTCCCTAGAATCTCTCTGAGCCACACCTTGACGAGCATGTCACACCAGTAACATTCCCTAGAATCTCTCTGAGCCACACCTTGACGAGACTGTCACACCAGTAACATTCCCTAGAATCTCTCTGAGCCACACCTTGACGAGACTGTCACACCAGTAACATTCCCTAGAATCTCTCTGAGCCACACCTTGACGAGACTGTCACACCAGTAACATTCCCTAGAATCTCTCTGAGCCACACCTTGACGAGACTGTAACACCAGTAACATTCCCTAGAATCTCTCTGAGCCACACCTTGACGAGCATGTCACACCAGTAACATTCCCTAGAATCTCTCTGAGCCACACCTTGACGAGACTGTCACACCAGTAACATTCCCTAGAATCTCTCTGAGCCACACCTTGACGAGACTGTCACACCAGTAACATTCCCTAGAATCTCTCTGAGCCACACCTTGACGAGACTGTCACACCAGTAACATTCCCTAGAATCTCTCTGAGCCACACCTTGACGAGACTGTAACACCAGTAACATTCCCTAGAATCTCTCTGAGCCACACCTTGACGAGACTGTCACACCAGTAACATTCCCTAGAATCTCTGAGCCACACCTTGACGAGACTGTCACACCAGTAACATTCCCTAGAATGTCTCTGAGCCACACCTTGACGAGACTGTCACACCAGTAACATTCCCTAGAATCTCTGAGCCACACCTTGACGAGACTGTCACACCAGTAACATTCCCTAGAATCTCTGAGCCACACCTTGACGAGCCTGTCACACCAGTAACATTCCCTAGAATCTTTCTGAGCCACACCTTGACGAGCCTGTCAAACCAGTAACATTCCCTAGAATCTCTCTGAGCCACACCTTGATGAGCATGTCACACCAGTAATATTCCCTAGAATCTCTCTGAGCCACACCTTGACGAGCCTGTCACACCAGTAACATTCCCTAGAATCTCTGAGCCACACCTTGACGAGCCTGTCACACCAGTAACATTCCCTAGAATTTCTGAGCCACACCTTGACGAGCGTGTCACACCAGTAACATTCCCTAGAATCTCTGAGCCACACCTTGACGAGCCTGTCACACCAGTAACATTCCCTAGAATCTCTGAGCCACACCTTGACGAGCCTGTCACACCAGTAACATTCCCTAGAATCTCTCTGAGCCACACCTTGACGAGCCTGTCACACCAGTAACATTCCCTAGAATCTCTCTGAGCCACACCTTGACGAGCCTGTCACACCAGTAACATTCCCTAGAATCTCTCTGAGCCACACCTTGACGAGACTGTCACACCAGTAACATTCCCTAGAATCTCTCTGAGCCACACCTTGACGAGACTGTCACACCAGTAACATTCCCTAGAATCTCTCTGAGCCACACCTTGACGAGACTGTAACACCAGTAACATTCCCTAGAATCTCTCTGAGCCACACCTTGACGAGCCTGTCACACCAGTAACATTCCCTAGAATCTCTCTGAGCCACACCTTGACGAGACAGTCAAACCAGTAACATTCCCTAGAATCTCTCTGAGCCACACCTTGACGAGACTGTCACACCAGTAACATTCCCTAGAATCTCTCTGAGCCACACCTTGACGAGACTGTCACACCAGTAACATTCCCTAGAATCTCTCTGAGCCACACCTTGACGAGACTGTAACACCAGTAACATTCCCTAGAATCTCTCTGAGCCACACCTTGACGAGACTGTCACACCAGTAACATTCCCTAGAATCTCTGAGCCACACCTTGACGAGACTGTCACACCAGTAACATTCCCTAGAATCTCTCTGAGCCACACCTTGACGAGACTGTCACACCAGTAACATTCCCTAGAATCTCTGAGCCACACCTTGACGAGACTGTCACACCAGTAACATTCCCTAGAATCTCTGAGCCACACCTTGACGAGCGTTTCACACCAGTAATATTCCCTAGAATCTTTCTGAGCCACACCTTGACGAGCCTGTCAAACCAGTAACATTCCCTAGAATCTCTCTGAGCCACACCTTGATGAGCATGTCACACCAGTAACATTCCCTAGAATCTCTCTGAGCCACACCTTGACGAGCATGTCACACCAGTAACATTCCCTAGAATCTCTGAGCCACACCTTGACGAGCCTGTCACACCAGTAACATTCCCTAGAATCTCTGAGCCACACCTTGACGAGCGTGTCACACCAGTAACATTCCCTAGAATCTCTCTGAGCCACACCTTGACGAGCCTGTCAAACCAGTAACATTCCCTAGAATATCTCTGAGCCACACCTTGACGAGCCTGTCACACCAGTAACATTCCCTAGAATCTCTCTGAGCCACACCTTGACGAGACTGTCACACCAGTAACATTCCCTAGAATCTCTCTGAGCCACACCTTGACGAGACTGTCACACCAGTAACATTCCCTAGAATCTCTCTGAGCCACACCTTGACGAGCCTGTCACACCAGTAACATTCCCTAGAATCTCTCTGAGCCACACCTTGACGAGACTGTCACACCAGTAACATGTAACATTCCCTAGAATCTCTCTGAGCCACACCTTGACGAGACTGTCACACCAGTAACATTCCCTAGAATCTCTCTGAGCCACACCTTGACGAGACTGTCACACCAGTAACATTCCCTAGAATCTCTCTGAGCCACACCTTGACGAGTATGTCACACCAGTAACATTCCCTAGAATCTCTCTGAGCCACACCTTGACGAGACTGTCACACCAGTAACATTCCCTAGAATCTCTCTGAGCCACACCTTGACGAGCATGTCACACCAGTAACATTCCCTAGAATCTCTCTGAGCCACACCTTGACGAGACTGTCACACCAGTAACATTCCCTAGAATCTCTCTGAGCCACACCTTGACGAGACTGTCACACCAGTAACATTCCCTAGAATCTCTCTGAGCCACACCTTGACGAGACTGTCACACCAGTAACATTCCCTAGAATCTCTCTGAGCCACACCTTGACGAGACTGTAACACCAGTAACATTCCCTAGAATCTCTCTGAGCCACACCTTGACGAGCATGTCACACCAGTAACATTCCCTAGAATCTCTCTGAGCCACACCTTGACGAGACTGTCACACCAGTAAGTAACATTCCCTAGAATCTCTCTGAGCCACACCTTGACGAGACTGTCACACCAGTAACATTCCCTAGAATCTCTCTGAGCCACACCTTGACGAGACTGTCACACCAGTAACATTCCCTAGAATCTCTCTGAGCCACACCTTGACGAGACTGTAACACCAGTAACATTCCCTAGAATCTCTCTGAGCCACACCTTGAAGAGACTGTCACACCAGTAACATTCCCTAGAATCTCTGAGCCACACCTTGACGAGACTGTCACACCAGTAACATTCCCTAGAATCTCTCTGAGCCACACCTTGACGAGACTGTCACACCAGTAACATTCCCTAGAATCTCTGAGCCACACCTTGACGAGACTGTCACACCAGTAACATTCCCTTAGAATCTCTGAGCCACACCTTGACGAGCCTTGTCACACCAGTAAACTTCCCTAGAATCTTCTGAGCCACACCTTGAAGAGCCTGTCAAACCAGTAACATTCCCTAGATCCTCTCTGAGCCACACCTTGATGAGCATGTCACACCAGTAACATTCCCTAGAATCTCTCTGAGCCACACCTTGACGAGCCTGTCACACCAGTAACATTCCTAGAACATCTCTGAGGCCACCACCTTGACGAGCCTGTCACACCAGTAACATTCCCTTAGAATCTCTGAGCCACACCTTGACGAGCGTTGTCACAACAGTAAAATTCCCTAGAATCTCTCGAGCCACACCTTGACCGAGCCTGTCACACCAGTAACATTCCCTAGAATCTCTGAGCCACACCTTGACGAGCCTGTCCACACCAGTAACATCCCTAGAATCTCCTTAGCCACACCTGACGAGACTGTCCACACCCGTAACATTCCCTAGAATCTCTCTGAAGCCACACCTTGACGAGGCCTGTCACACCAGTAACATTCCCTAGAATCTCTCTGAGCCACACCTTGACGAGCCTGTCACACCAGTAACATTCCCTAGAATCTCTCTGAGCCACACCTTGACGAGACTGTCACACCAGTAACATTCCCTAGAATCTCTCTGAGCCACACCTTGACGAGACTGTCACACCAGTAACATTCCCTAGAATCTCTCTGAGCCACACCTTGACGAGACTGTAACACCAGTAACATTCCCTAGAATCTCTCTGAGCCACACCTTGACGAGCCTGTCACACCAGTAACATTCCCTAGAATCTCTCTGAGCCACACCTTGACGAGACAGTCACACCAGTAACATTCCCTAGAATCTCTCTGAGCCACACCTTGACGAGACTGTCACACCAGTAACATTCCCTAGAATCTCTCTGAGCCACACCTTGACGAGACTGTCACACCAGTAACATTCCCTAGAATCTCTCTGAGCCACACCTTGACGAGACTGTAACACCAGTAACATTCCCTAGAATCTCTCTGAGCCACACCTTGACGAGACTGTCACACCAGTAACATTCCCTAGAATCTCTGAGCCACACCTTGACGAGACTGTCACACCAGTAACATTCCCTAGAATCTCTCTGAGCCACACCTTGACGAGACTGTCACACCAGTAACATTCCCTAGAATCTCTGAGCCACACCTTGACGAGACTGTCACACCAGTAACATTCCCTAGAATCTCTGAGCCACACCTTGACGAGCGTTTCACACCAGTAATATTCCCTAGAATCTTTCTGAGCCACACCTTGACGAGCCTGTCAAACCAGTAACATTCCCTAGAATCTCTCTGAGCCACACCTTGATGAGCATGTCACACCAGTAACATTCCCTAGAATCTCTCCGAGCCACACCTTGACGAGCCTGTCACACCAGTAACATTCCCTAGAATCTCTGAGCCACACCTTGACGAGCCTGTCACACCAGTAACATTCCCTAGAATCTCTGAGCCACACCTTGACGAGCGTGTCACACCAGTAACATTCCCTAGAATCTCTGAGCCACACCTTGACGAGCCTGTCACACCAGTAACATTCCCTAGAATCTCTGAGCCACACCTTGACGAGCCTGTCACACCAGTAACATTCCCTAGAATCTCTCTGAGCCACACCTTGACGAGCCTGTCACACCAGTAACATTCCCTAGAATCTCTCTGAGCCACACCTTGACGAGACTGTCAGACCAGTAACATTCCGTAGAATCTCTCTGAGCCACACCTTGACGAGACTGTCACACCAGTAACATTCCCTAGAATCTCTCTGAGCCACACCTTGACGAGACTGTCACACCAGTAACATTCCCTAGAATCTCTCTGAGCCACACCTTGACGAGACTGTAACACCAGTAACATTCCCTAGAATCTCTCTGAGCCACACCTTGACGAGACTGTCACACCAGTAACATTCCCTAGAATCTCTGAGCCACACCTTGACGAGACTGTCACACAAGTAACATTCCCTAGAATCTCTCTGAGCCACACCTTGACGAGACTGTCACACCAGTAACATTCCCTAGAATCTCTGAGCCACACCTTGACGAGACTGTCACACCAGTAACATTCCCTAGAATCTCTGAGCCACACTTTGACGAGCCTGTCACACCAGTAACATTCCCTAGAATCTTTCTGAGCCACACCTTGACGAGCCTGTCAAACCAGTAACATTCCCTAGAATCTCTCTGAGCCACACCTTGATGAGCATGTCACACCAGTAACATTCCCTAGAATCTCTCTGAGCCACACCTTGACGAGCCTGTCACACACGTAACATTCCCTAGAATCTCTCTGAGCCACACCTTGATGAGACTGTCACACCAGTAACATTCCCTAGAATCTCTCTGAGCCACACCTTGACGAGACTGTCACACCAGTAACATTCCCTAGAATCTCTGAGCCACACCTTGACGAGACTGTCACACCAGTAACATTCCCTAGAATCTCTGAGCCACACCTTGACGAGCCTGTCACACCAGTAACATTCCCTAGAATCTCTCTGAGCCACACCTATGACGAGCCTGTCACACCAGTAACATTCCCTAGAATCTCTCTGAGCCACACCTTGACGAGACTGTCACACAGTAACATTCCCTAGAATCTCTCTGAGCCACACCTTGACGAGACTGTCACACCAGTAACATTCCCTAGAATCTCTCTGAGCCACACCTTGACGAGACTGTCACACCAGTAACATTCCCTATAATCTCTCTGAGCCACACCTTGACGAGACTGTCACACCAGTAACATTCCCTAGAATCTCTCTGAGCCACACCTTGACGAGACTGTCACACCAGTAACATTCCCTAGAATCTCTCT
Organism: Salmo trutta; assembly: GCF_901001165.1. NCBI lineage: Eukaryota > Metazoa > Chordata > Actinopteri > Salmoniformes > Salmonidae > Salmo > Salmo trutta. Next base: position 9,895,692 of record NC_042957.1, on the reverse strand, counting down.
GAGCCACACCTTGACGAGACTGTCACACCAATAACATTCCCTAGAATCTCTGAGCCACACCTTGACGAGACTGTCACACCAGTAACATTCCCTAGAATCTCTCTGAGCCACACCTTGACGAGACTGTCACACCAGTAACATTCCCTAGAATCTCTGAGCCACACCTTGATGAGACTGTCACACCAGTAACATTCCCTAGAATCTCTGAGCCACACCTTGACGAGCGTTTCACACCAGTAATATTCCCTAGAATCTTTCTGAGCCACACCTTGACGAGCCTGTCAAACCAGTAACATTCCCTAGAATCTCTCTGAGCCACACCTTGATGAGCATGTCACACCAGTAACATTCCCTAGAATCTCTCTGAGCCACACCTTGACGAGCCTGTCACACCAGTAACATTCCCTAGAATCTCTGAGCCACACCTTGACGAGCCTGTCACACCAGTAACATTCCCTAGAATCTCTGAGCCACACCTTGACGAGCGTGTCACACCAGTAACATTCCCTAGAATCTCTGAGCCACACCTTGACGAGCCTGTCACACCAGTAACATTCCCTAGAATCTCTGAGCCACACCTTGACGAGCCTGTCACACCAGTAACATTCCCTAGAATCTCTCTGAGCCACACCTTGACGAGCCTGTCACACCAGTAACATTCCCTAGAATCTCTCTGAGCCACACCTTGACGAGACTGTCAGACCAGTAACATTCCCTAGAATCTCTCTGAGCCACACCTTGACGAGACTGTCACACCAGTAACATTCCCTAGAATCTCTCTGAGCCACACCTTGACGAGACTGTCACACCAGTAACATTCCCTAGAATCTCTCTGAGCCACACCTTGACGAGACTGTAACACCAGTAACATTCCCTAGAATCTCTCTGAGCCACACCTTGACGAGACTGTCACACAGTAACATTCCCTAGAATCTCTGAGCCACACCTTGACGAGACTGTCACACCAGTAACATTCCCTAGAATCTCTCTGAGCCACACCTTGACGAGACTGTCACACCAGTAACATTCCCTAGAATCTCTGAGCCACACCTTGACGAGACTGTCACACCAGTAACATTCCCTAGAATCTCTGAGCCACACCTTGACGAGCGTGTCACACCAGTAACATTCCCTAGAATCTTTCTGAGCCACACCTTGACGAGCCTGTCAAACCAGTAACATTCCCTAGAATCTCTCTGAGCCACACCTTGATGAGCATGTCACACCAGTAACATTCCCTAGAATCTCTCTGAGCCACACCTTGACGAGCCTGTCACACACGTAACATTCCCTAGAATCTCTCTGAGCCACACCTTGACGAGACTGTCACACCAGTAACATTCCCTAGAATCTCTCTGAGCCACACCTTGACGAGACTGTCACACCAGTAACATTCCCTAGAATCTCTGAGCCACACCTTGACGAGACTGTCACACCAGTAACATTCCCTAGAATCTCTCTGAGCCACACCTTGACGAGACTGTCACACCAGTAACATTCCCTAGAATCTCTGAGCCACACCTTGACGAGCGTGTCACACCAGTAACATTCCCTAGAATCTCTGAGCCACACCTTGACGAGCGTGTCACACCAGTAATATTCCCTAGAATCTTTCTGAGCCACACCTTGACGAGCCTGTCAAACCAGTAACATTCCCTAGAATCTCTCTGAGCCACACCTTGATGAGCATGTCACACCAGTAACATTCCCTAGAATCTCTCTGAGCCACACCTTGACGAGCCTGTCACACCAGTAACATTCCCTAGAATCTCTGAGCCACACCTTGACGAGCCTGTCACACCAGTAACATTCCCCAGAATCTCTGAGCCACACCTTGACGAGCGTGTCACACCAGTAACATTCCCTAGAATCTCTGAGCCACACCTTGACGAGCCTGTCACACCAGTAACATTCCCTAGAATCTCTGAGCCACACCTTGACGAGCCTGTCACACCAGTAACATTCCCTAGAATCTCTCTGAGCCACACCTTGACGAGCCTGTCACACACGTAACATTCCCTAGAATCTCTCTGAGCCACACCTTGACGAGACTGTCACACCAGTAACATTCCCTAGAATCTCTCTGAGCCACACCTTGACGAGCCTGTCAAACCAGTAACATTCCCTAGAATCTCTCTGAGCCACACCTTGACGAGCCTGTCACAACGCTTAATATCTTAACCCCTCGCTTGCCTTGTTTATGCACATTCTATTTCCAGAGGCTTTTCAGGAGTAGGAATATCTGCCGTTCAGCTAGGAGGTGCTGGGCCAATTTAAATTCATTACAGTCAATGTCAATATTGGTGCAACAACATGACAGGTAACTGCTGTTGAGTCACAGGGATACTGTCAGTTCAGGACGTAGATATATATTTAGAATGATCAGAGCAGGGAAGAAGAGCAGCTTCTGTGTTTTTGACAGATACAGAGCTGTTGTTCTCTTGCCATTTTCACAGCAGCTCTGGGCCGGGAGCCATGACAACATGACAATGGTCATAGCGGGGGGGGGGGGGGGACAGCTGTCTGTCAATCATTTTAGACTGAAGAGACAGATCAGGGGATGACCACTTTGGCTTGTATTTTATGAACCTTTATTTAACTAGGCAAGTCATTTAAGAACAAAATCTTATTTACAATGACGGCCTACCCCGGCCAAAACCGGACCAATTGTGCACCGCACTATGGGTCTCCAAATCATGACCAGATGTGATGCAGCCTGGATTCAAACCAGGGACTGCAGCGACACCTCTTGCACTGAAATGCAGTGTCGCAGACCACTGCGCTACTGGGGAACTGGCTACTACATGTTGCTGTTGGGATTAATCCTATCCTAGTGTACGTGCATGTGTGTCTGTGTGTGTGTGCTTGTGTGTGTGTATGTGTGTGCAGGTGTGCATGTGTGTGATGAGCATATGCTGATAACTCACCCAATGACTGAGTTCTGTATGTTCCCATCTTGGCATCACCATACCAACAGAAGACACCAACTAACACAGGACATAGGTATTTACCATGCAGTCAATGTAGATACTGTTCTATCAATTCATCTGCAGTTAACTAAATGCATTCTAACTCTCATTTATCTTCCGTGGTTGGTGTGATTGTTGCAGCAACCCTTCCTGGAGATCGCAGTAGGAACTTAACTGTGTCTCAAAAACCACTGTAGAAACATAAGAGTTGCATGCATGACTTGATTCGTAGTTACCCAATATGATCTCCTCCTCTCTTCCCCCTCCAGGAGAGAGCCCAGGGTTGAATGGGACCCACCATGCCGCCCAGTAAGAAGGCCAGGAGCCCCAACAGCGGATTAGTAGCCACCCGGGGTCTGAGTCCTTTCTACAGGGAGGTGGAGGCAACAGACCTGTCCCTGTCCCTGTCGGCCTCCTTCTCCAAGGCCGAGGACGAGGAGCTCACCAGCCTCTCCTGGCTCCACGAGAGCACCAACCTTCTCAACAGCTTCTCTCACTCGGGGCTCCGCTCCGTCTCCCCCCTGCAGGACCCTGATGGTCACCCCCTACCCCCCCTCTCCCCTTCCTCCTCCTCCCCCTCCCCATGTGACTCCTCTTCCTACGACCTGGCCACGGGAGCCAATAGGAAGCCCCCGTATTCCTTCAGCTGCCTAATCTTCATGGCGATAGAGGATGCGCCATCCAAGAGGCTGCCAGTGAAAGATATCTATGGTTGGATCCTGGAGCATTTCCCGTATTTTGCTAGTGCCCCAACTGGCTGGAAGAACTCGGTGCGCCATAATCTGTCGCTCAATAAGTGTTTCAAGAAGGTGGACAAGGACAGGAGTCAGGTAAGGAGGAGAAGACACACAAACAGACACACACAACACCCCCCCCTCTCTCTCTCTCCCTTTCCCCCTTCTCTCTCTAGCTCCATTTGTCTTTTGGGCTCCAGAGTATTTCAAAAGCGGTTTTCAGTCAAATACGGCCAGTATTTTGTATACAAATGTACAAGGAATTGCTTTATCAATACTTTATAATCTTGTCTTTTTAGTTGAAATTCTGAAGTTTAGAGTTTGCTGGAGGGAACAGCCTTTCGGTTTTCATTTCAATCTTGATATGGTCTCTTCTAAAGGCTTTTAAATATTGAACTAATCATTATATATTATAATACTAACTAATAATTTTCCTATTTCAGGAGCAGTTTAGCTATTTATAAAGAAAATCATTCCCTTGCCCAATTAATACTAAAAGTCGTAAGAACATTTATGTCAAACAACATCATATAATATACCCATGGGGAAGTAGAAGGCTTATGTGTATACAAGCTGTAGCTTTTGATCAGGGGAGATTGCCATTTAGTTTCATTAGTTTCTCTATGAAATAGTTCAGACGTCTGCACAGGACTAATTCTACATTAGACAACATTTGTTTTAGAAGAAGTGTGCTGTGCCTGCCTGCCTGCCTGTGTGTGTGTGTGCTTGTGTGTGTGTGTGTGTGTGTGTGTGTGTGTGTGTGTGTGTGTGTGTGTGTGTGCGCTTGCATGTGTGTGTGTGTGCGCCTGCATGTGTGTGTGTGTGCTTGTGTGTGCGTGTGAGCTTGTGTGTGTGTGTGTGTGTGTGTGTGTGTGTGTGTGTGTGGTGTGTGTGTGTGTGTGTGTGTGTGTGTGTGTGTGTGTGTGTGTGTGTGTGTGTGTGTGTGTGTGTGTGTGTGTGCCTGCCCTTAAGTTACTCTGTCATCCGGGTCTTGACTACTACTGCACAGAGTTTGCCTTGTATACATATCTCCATAGTAAATAGGTTGCAGTTGACATAAAAGTATGCTGTTGCTGGAAAACGGATTTGGCTATACTGACTGAGTGTGTGTGTGTGTATATGTGTGTGTGTGTGTGTGTGTGTGTGTGTGTGTGTGTGTGTGTGTGCGTGTGTGTGTGTGTGTGTGTGTGTGTGTATGTGTGTGTGTGTGTGTATGGCAAGGACAAAGAGGTGTAGTTGGCAGGGACACACAGGCTTGTCTTTTTGTCCCAGCAAACAGTTTAAGACAGCTCATTAGTTAACCCTTCAAATCTGTCAAATACCTGCTCAGCCCAAACTGACTACCAACTGTTACAGAAACGGGACATAAAGCTTTATGTAAAGCTGCCTGTGCACGGATACAATTCTGTTTTTCTAAAGACAGATATTTTACATGGTTTGTGTTCAATTATAGCCACTGTGTAGTTTTCAAGGAGATACTAACGTCACTGTAGTATTAAACTATTTCCAAGGAGAAGCTGTTCTTCACGTATTTGTCTTTTAAACGCCTTTAACAACTTTCTAGAATGCCCTTCTAGCCAATCAGAAACGAGTATTCAACAATGCTGTGGCATAAATACCTTTAACAACATTCTAGAATGCCATTCAAGCCAATCAGAAATGAGTATTCAACAATTCTGTGGTATAAATGCCTTTTACTTGCTTTTCTCTGCCTATTTATCTCCAGCTGAATTGAACACAGTATGGGTCGAGTAAGCATTTTTACATTGTATTATAGTTCACATTAACGTAAAACTTGTTGGGTGGGAAAATCTTCAAATTGGGGTTTAGCATAGTGAAAGAGTCTTGGTCGGTCTGAGGTCTATGTCCTCTATTGGCTTTTACTTGGAAGGAAAAAGCCTCTTTGCAAATGCACCAAATCATATTTTCATCAATTTAGAGAGGTGGAGATTATTATGACAATGGTCTATTTGTTCAAGTGATTGTGTTTCTGGGGCATCTGCAGGCAGTACTTACTGGGCTTACTGCAGAAAAATGTGTGTGCATAAGTATGTGGTGTGTGTGCTTGAGAATGCTGCTTGAGAAACAGAGCAGTCTAATGCTCTCAATGCTTTCTCAAGGTATTGGACCAGATGGTTCTCAGATCTCTGGTTTGTGACTGGTTAAAGTTGTCTCATAGGGTCTGGTAGGGTGGGTCACAGCAGATGAAGAAAAAACAAAGTTCTCAATACATCTTCGGTGTATTAAAGTCTCTCTCTCTCTCTCTCTCTCTCTCTCTCTCTCTCTCTCTCTCTCTCTCTCTCTCCTCTCTCTCTCTCTCTCTCTCTCTCTCTCTCTCTCTCTCTCTCTCTCTCTCTCTCTCTCTCTCTCTCTCTCTCTCTCTCTCTCTCTCTCTCTCTCTCTCTCTCTCTCTCTCTCTCTCTCTCTCTCTCTCTCTCTCTCTCTCTCAAGCTTAGATGAAGGGGAGGAGACAGGTTAAAGAAGGATTTCTTAGCCTTGAAACAATTGAGGCATGGATTGTGTATGTGTGCCATTCAGAGGATGAATGGGCCAGCCTCCCTGTGGAATGCTTTTGACACCTTGTAGAGTCCATGCCCCGATGAACTGAGGCTGTTCTGAGGGCAAAAGGTAGATGTGCAACTCAATAATATGAAGGTGTTCCTAATTTTATGTCCACTTAGTGTATTTGTGCTCTCTGGTGTTATATTGTCTATTAAGAAGTGTGTAACCAAGTCAGACATGTTTTTTTTACTTTTTTAAATGTTTTATCCTAGATGTGTAGTTAAGAAGAACTGTGTGTGTGTGAGACTGCAACATCAAACAGTACATACATAAATATAATCAATCCCATCAAGGCAGGGCTTTCGGCTCCCTTCCCAGAATGCTTTGTAAACACAGGGGAGATGGCGTGGAACCAGAGAGCTGGGTCGTACTGTAGGCACAGAAAAACTGAGCACACACGCCCAGGCACACACACGCACACATACAGAGAACACTGAGAACACATGCAGCTGTCTATTCCAGGAACAAGGCTCTTTCCAAGACATCAAGAGAGGGAAAGAAAAACAGTGGTGACCAGCCAACCCAAATTCAAAAAGCTTATGCTGTTGTTTTCATTTGAGGGATGTCAGAGTATCCTTCAATGTAAACTAGTGGGACTATTTTCTGCTGGTAAATACAGCTCACTCATCCCCATTGGGCCAGCTGGCATGAAGGGCATCAGAAAATAAAGAATCCCCACTTCTGTCTTTGGCCACCTTCTCCACTGTGTCCACTTTGAACCAATCCTGAAGAAATAGAGATAGCTATCTCTCACCTCCAGACCCTTCCAGATCATTCCCTATAGCTCTAGTCCCAACACCTTACCACTGCTACACCTGGCTATCAGCGAAGCCTTGTCTGGCAGCGAAACAGTTCATTCAGCCTAATTTACCGCCTTTTAAAAAAACATAGCTGATATGGCTGACTTGCTTAAACAAATGTGCTTTCTACTGACAATTGAGGTGTACAATTTATGGGATTAGGGGACGACAAGCCGATAAGAGGCAATCCGTAATTTCGATTAAGACATTAATGAGCGAGCTAGGATGGACGTAGAAAATATAACTATTTGTTTAACACATTTTATATGTACAGCGACAGAATTCAGAACATGGGTCGTTCTTACAGTATTCTCCCTGTACACCAAGTCAGAACCGTAGGATAAATAAAGGGGGCATATAAGCAGGCAATGAAAGCTCTTACAGTATTCAATGATTACTTTTCTCAAAAACAGGTTATAGATTACATGTGCACCACCAAGTCAGAACAGCAGGCGAAATTAAGAGGTGAAAATAGACCAAACTATTAATGTGAGGCACATTGGCTACTAACAGCTTACTACGTAACATACACTTAGTATTACTTTCTTAGCTACAGTTTCAGTTGAATACATTCAGTTGGACAGCTGACTAGGTATCCCGCTTTCCCTTTCCCTTTCTCTTTCCCAGTATACATATCTCCCTGGCATATTACATAATTTATGCAGCAGCATACAAGACATTTTTGGACTCACCTTGTGTTCACTTGAATAGGAAGGTAATCAAAGTCTGCCATTCTTTGGATTTATGGTGCTTTCAAGACAACTGGGAACGTCATCAAGAATCATGATGATGTCAGTGATCTTCAGGTTATAGCTCTAGAAAGAGGCCCGAATTCTGGATTTACAATTCTGAGTTGGATGAAAGTTCAAAACGTATTTTCCCAGTTGTAGCTCATTTTTCCAAGTTCCCAGTTGTCTTGAACTCACTAAAGTCAGATTTTGCAGTTTCGAGTTAACAGTTGTTTTGAGCCCGGCACAAATCATGCTTCATTGACAGCATGGCAGTGTTGAATGTTTATAATTATAAACTAGGAAACAAGAACCTTAATCTCAGACTTGGGACCACACAGCCACTTGCTGCTTGCAGTTAGCCATGGATTCCTTCCAAACCACTCATTGTTGAATTTGCAATTTCCAGCTTACATTTACATTTACGTCATTTAGCATACGCTCTTATCCAGAGCGACTTACAAATTGGTGCATTCACCTTATGATATCCAGTGGAACAACCACTTTACAATAGTACCTCAATATCTTTTTTTGGGGGGGGGATGGGTTAGAAGGATTACTTTATCCTATCCCAGGTATTCCTTAAAGAGGTGGGGTTTCAGGTGTCTCCGTAAGGTGGTGATTGACTCCGCTGTCCTGGCGTCGTGAGGGAGCTTGTTCCACCATTGTGGTGCCAGAGCAGCGAACAGTTTTGACTGGGCTGAGCGGGAACTGTGCTTCCGCAGAGGTAGGGGGGCGAGCAGGCCAGAGGTGGATGAACGCAGTGCCCTTGTTTGGGTGTAGGGCCTGATCAGAGCCTGAAGGTACGGAGGTACCGTTCCCCTCACAGCTCCGTAGGCAAGCACGATGGTCTTGTAGCAGATGCGAGCTTCAACTGGAAGCCAGTAGAGTGTGCGGAGGAGCGGGGTGACGTGAGAGAACTTGGGAAGGTTGAACACCAGATGGGCTGCGGCATTCTGGATGAGTTGTAGGGGTTTAATGGCACAGGCAGGGAGCCCCGCCAACAGCGAGTTGCAGTAATCCAGACGGGAGATGACAAGTGCCTGGATTAGGACCTGCGCCGCTTCCTGTGTAAGGCAGGGTTGTGCTCTGCAAATGTTGTAGAGCATGAACCTACAGGATCGGGTCACCGCCTTGATGTTAGCGGAGAACGACAGGGTGTTGTCCAGGGTCACGCCAAGGCTCTTAGCACTCTGGGAGGAGGATACAATGGAGTTGTCAACCGTGATAGCGAGATCATGGAACGGGCAGTCCTTCCCCGGGAGGAAGAGCAGCTCCGTCTTGCCGAGGTTCAGGTTGAGGTGGTGATCCGTCATCCACACTGATATGTCTGCCAGACATGCAGAGATGCGATTCGCCACCTGGTTATCAGAAGGGGGAAAGGAGAAGATTAATTGTGTGTCGTCTGCGTAGCAATGATAGGAGAGACCATGTGAGGATATGACAGAGCCAAGTGACTTGGTGTATAGCGAGAATAGGAGAGGGCCTAGAACTGAGCCCAGGGGGACACCAGTGGTGAGAGCACGTGGTGCACAGAGACGGATTCTCACCACGCCACCTTGTAGGAACGACCTGTCAGGTAGGACGCAATCCAAGAGTGAGCCGCGCCGGAGATGTCCAACTCGGAGAGGGTGGAGAGGAGGATCTGATGGTTCACAGTATCAAAGGCAGCAGATAGGTCTAGAAGGATGAGAGCAGAGGAGAGAGAGTTAGCTTTAGCAGTGTGGAGCCTCCGTGACACAGAGAAGAGCAGTCTCAGTTGAATGACCAGTCTTGAAAACTGACTGATTTGGATCAAGAAGGTCATACTGAGAGAGATAGCAAGAGAGCTGGCCAAGGACGGCACCCTCAAGAGTTTTGGAGTGAAAAGAAAGAAGGGATACTGGTCTGTAGTTGTTGACATCGGAGGGATCGAGTGTAGGTTTTTTGAGAAGGGGTGCAACTCTCGCTCTCTTGAAGAGTGTAATGTTTATGTGTAATGTTTATGTCCAATGGCCATTGAGCACCGATACGTTTTATCTATAATTTTTCTTCATTATTTCTCTTCATATGACAAGGATTGCCAGTAGATTGTCGACTTGATTCATGATGATGACTGATAGCTAAGATTTTGAAAGTATGATGTTGACATGATCAGTCCAATCAAAGCTACAGTAGATATAACATGTTTTGACGTAATTTTACCTGTGGTCAATGACCTTGAGCCTTCTTGGATGGGCACTTCTAATGTAACTCTATGGCAGCACCCAAGGGGCTTGAATTTTCAAGCTCTACCCTTAGACTTGGCAGTGATGTAGTGTCCCCATGAGTGACAGAACACTGAGCCAATCATGGGCGCAATGCTCAATATTTTTTGCTGGCTTGACCCACCACCACAGAAAGCGCTGAGCTAGGATGAAACACCTACATTTTGGAGCTGTCTTACTCAAGAAAACAAAAATGAGACCATGTTTGTCTGCAACTTTATTAACTCAATGATATATGTTTTTTTTATACATTGTTTGCAAACTGATATGTGACACATATTAATGCCAAAATAACAGGCAAAACAGGCAAGCCCCCTCAAATTTGTATTTTATCATTTTTTTATTTTATTTTTTGCTAAAAATGTGGGTCTCAAAACAGGTGGGGCCCTGCCCTGAATGACGGGTCACCACTGTTTGAGACGCAGACCTGGTGTTGTCTGGGTGAATTAGGATAAACCAGCTCCACATAATGGAATAATCCAGAAGGGAGGGTACTCAGAGCTGTGGAAGAAACCTCCAGTGGGCTTTAGAGAATGGTACCTTGACACAGTCTGGGAGAGGAGAGGAGAAGACGAGAGGAAGAGTGGAGAAGATAGGAGGAGGTGGAGGAGAGGAGAGGGAGAGGAGGAGATGAGAGAAGAGGAGAAGAGAGGAGGAGCAAATAGGAAAGGAGAGGGAGAGGACAGTGAGACGAGAGGAGGAGAGGAGAGGAGGAGACAAGATGAGAGGAGAGGAGAGGCAGTAGGGGAATGACGACGTGTTTTATTAGTTAGTACATCAATTGGACCCTTATCCTGTCCTGCTAAGCAATGTATGGAGTACTTTTGGGTGTCAGGGAAAATGTATGGATTAGAAAGTACATTATTTTCTTCAAGAATGTAGTGAAGTAAAAGTAAAAGCGTGAAAAGCTGTCATCAAGGCAAAGGGTGGCTACTTTGAAGAATCTCAAACATGAAATATATTTTGATTTCTTTAACACTTTTTTGGTTACTACAGGATTCCATATGTGATATTATATAGTTTTGATGTCTTGACTATTATTCTACAATGTAGAAAATAGTAAAAATAAAGAAAACCCAGTAATGAGTAGGTATGTCCAACCTTTTGACTGGCATGGTATATACAGTTGAAATCGGATGTTTACATACACTTAGGTTGGAGTCATTTTTCAACCACTCCACAAATTTCTCTTTAACAAACTATAGATTTGGCAAGTCAGTCAAGACATCTACCTTGTGCATGACACAAGTAATTTTTCCAACAATTGTTTACAGACAGATTATTTCACTTATAATTCACTTTATCACAATTCCAGTGGGTCAGAAGTTTACATACACTAAGTTGACGGTGCCTTTAAACAACTTGGAAAATTCCAGAAAATGATTTCATGGCTTTAGATGCTTCTGATAGGCTAATTGACAGCATTTGAGTCAATTGGAGGTGTACCTGTGGATGTATTTCAAGGCCTACCTTCAAACCAGTGCCTCTCTACTTGGCATCATGGGAAAATCAAAAGAAATCAGCAAAAACATCAGAAAAAAATGTAGACCTCCACAAGTCTGGATCATCCTTGGAAACAATTTCCAAACCCCTGAAGGTACCACGTTCATCTGTACAAACAATATTACGCAAGTATAAACACCATGGGATCACGCAGCCATAATACAGCTCAGGAAGGAGACCAGTTCTGTTTCCTAGAGATGAATGTACTTTGGTGCGAGAAGTGTACATCAATCCCAGAACAACAGCAAAGGACCTTGTGAAGATGCTGGAGGAAACAGGTACAAAAGTTTATATCCACAGTAAAACAAGTCCTATATAGACATAACCTGAAAGGCCGCTCAGCAAGGAAGAAGCCACTGCTCCAATAAGCCAGACTACCGTTTGCAACTGCACATGGGGACAAAGATCATACTTTTTGGAGAAATGCCTTCTGGTCTGATGAAACGAAAATAGAACTGTTTGGCCATAAAGACCATCGTTATGTTTGGTGGAAAAAGGGGGAGGCTTGCAAGCCGAAGAACACCATCCCAACTGTGAAGCACGGGGGTGGCAGCATCATGTTGTTGGGGTGCTTTGCTGCAGGAGGGACTGGTGCACTTCACAGAATTTCCTTCATGAGGATGGAAAATTATGTGGATATATTGAAGCAACATCTCAAGACATCAGTCAGGAAGGTAAAGCTTGGTCGCAAGAGGGTCTTCCAAACGGACATTGACCCCAAGCATACTTCCAAAGTTGTGGCAAAGTGGCTTAAGGACAACAAAGTCAATGTATTGGAGTACCATCACAAAGCCCTGACCTCATCCTATAGAACATTTGTGGGAAGAACTTAAAAAGTGTGTGCGAGCAAGGAGGCCTACAAACCTGACTCAGTTACACCAGCTGTGTCAGGAGGAATCGGCCAAAATTCACCCAACTTATTGTGAGAAGCTTGTGGAAGGCTACCTGAAACGTTTGACCCAAGTTAAACAATTTAAAGGTAATGACACCAAATACTAATTGAGTGTATGTAAACTTCTGACCCACTGGGAATGTGATGAAAGAAATAAAAGCTGAAATAAATCATTCTCTCTACTATTATTCTGACATTTCACATTCTTAAAATATAGTGATCCTAACTGATCTAAGACAGGGAATTTTTACTAGGATTAAATGTCAGGAATTGTGAAAAACTGTGTTTAAATATATTTGGCTAAGGTGTATGTAAACTTCCAACTTTAACTGTATATACACAAACATGACATTGACATCTAATATCCAGTGACAGTATTCACAATGTTGTAGATAAGCCTATTCACAAGGCCCAAATCAACGTTACCAAAACATTTGTTGCTTTGTATGTGCATCATTTAAAAACAGAAAAAGTAACAGTGTTGGGATTGATTATATTTATGTATGTACTGTTTGACGTAGCAATCTCTCTCTCACACACACACACACACACACTTATTTCTTGTCACTCCTCTGTCGGACTCCCTCCTGCTGTTTCTATTTGACATCATGTGATCCAAGTGGTGAAGTTTGTATTGATGTGATGGTTTACGACACTCTTTTACAGCACCTGTGGTGTGTGTGGCAATGGCAGAATAACATTAAAAACTTGTTAACTATGGTTGATGTTGATGGTTGTCTTTGCTCGCTGTAACCAACAAAGTACAACCAAGTATTGAGCTGCATTGCTGTAAGTGACATTTCTCTCCTTCAGTATAATCTAAAGTTGTCATGTGGGTAGGATCTGGTCTGTAGAACAACTGTTAAGAACGTGAATGAGAAGAGGGTAGAGAGAGAGGAAGAGAGAGAGGAAGAGAGAGAGAGAGAGAGATTGAGATTGAAAGGGAGAGAGAGAGAGAGAAAGAGAGAGAGAGAGAGAGATTGAAAGGGAGAGAGAGAGAGAGAGAGAGAGAGATTGAAAGGGAAAGAGAGAGAGAGAGAGAGAGAGAGAGAGAGAGAGAGAGAGAGAGAGAGAGATTGAAAGGGAGAGAGAGAGATTGAAAGGGAAAGAGAGAGAGAGAGAGAGAGAGAGAGAGAGAGAGAGAGAGAGAGAGAGATTGAAAGGGAGAGAGAGAGATTGAAAGGGAGAGAGAGAGATTGAAAGGGAGAGAGAGAGATTGAAAGGAAGAGAGAGAGACACGTGGGAGAGAGTAGACAGCTTTTTTAATAGAACTAGGGGCATTTTTGTATTGACAACAACAGAAAGACACAAAATATGGAGAGCGTTGATCTGTGGTGCTGGACAGGGTTGGGGAGTAACTAATTACATGCAATCAGTTACAATATTTTTTGTTAACAGTTACTTGTAATCTTTTTTATTTTTGTAATTAGTTACGTTACCAGCTAAAATATTGCCATCAGATTACAGATACTTTTGAAAATCTAGATGATTACTTCTTGGATTACTTTTAAATATTTATGAAAAAATACATCAAATCAAATAGTTTTTGTCACATGCTTCCTGAACAACAGGTATAGACCAACACTGAAATTCTTACGGGCCCTTCCCAACAATGCAGAAAAAGAGAAAAATAGAGGAAACAATTGAAAAAATCTTTATATAATAACACAAGGAATAAAATAGAAAAATAATGGGTAATCCAAAATGTATGTTATTGATTACAATTTTGGACAGGTAACTAGTAACTGTAACGTATTACATTTGGAAAGTAAGCTACCCAACCCTGTTGCAGGATGTTAACTAAGTTTGGAATTGTGGTCTGGTGTCTCTGTGTTTACTTGTGGTCATGTGTCTCTGTGTTTACTTGTGGCCTGGTGTCTCTGTGTTTACTTGTGGTCTGGTATGTGTCTGTGTGTTTACTTGTGGCCTGGTGTCTCTGTGTTTACTTGTGGTCTGGCATGTGTCTGTGTTTACTTGTGGTCTGGTATGTGTCTGTGTTTACTTGTGGTCATGTGTCTCTGTGTTTACTTGTGGTGTGGTGTCTCTGTGTTTACTTGTGGCCTGGTATTTGTCTGTGTTTACTTGTGGTGTGGTGTCTCTGTGTTTACTTGTGGTCTGGTATGTGTCTGTGTTTACTTGTGGTATGGTGTCTCTGTGTTTACTTGTGGTCTGGTATGTGTCTGTGTTTACTTGTGGTGTGGTGTCTCTGTGTTTACTTGTGGTCTGGCATGTGTCTGTGTTTACTTGTGGTCTGGTATGTGTCTGTGTTTACTTGTGGTATGGTGTCTCTGTGTTTACTTGTGGTGTGGTGTCTCTGTGTTTACTTGTGGCCTGGTATGTGTCTGTGTTTACTTGTGGTCTGGTTTGTGTCTGTGTTTACTTGTGGTGTGGTGTCTCCGTGTTTACTTGTGATCTGGTATGTGTCTGTGTGTTTACTTGTGGCCTGGTGTCTCTGTGTTTACTTGTGGTCTGGCATGTGTCTGTGTTTACTTGTGGTCTGGTATGTGTCTGTGTTTACTTGTGGTCATGTGTCTCTGTGTTTACTTGTGGTGTGGTGTCTCTGTGTTTACTTGTGGCCTGGTATGTGTCTGTGTTTACTTGTGGTGTGGTGTCTCTGTGTTTACTTGTGGTCTGGCATGTGTCTGTGTTTACTTGTGGTCTGGTATGTGTCTGTGTTTACTTGTGGTATGGTGTCTCTGTGTTTACTTGTGGTCTGGTATGTGTCTGTGTTTACTTGTGGTGTGGTGTCTCTGTGTTTACTTGTGGTCTGGCATGTGTCTGTGTTTACTTGTGGTCTGGTATGTGTCTGTGTTTACTTGTGGTATGGTGTCTCTGTGTTTACTTGTGGTGTGGTGTCTCTGTGTTTACTTGTGGACTGGTATGTGTCTGTGTTTACTTGTGGTCTGGTTTGTGTCTGTGTTTACTTGTGGTGTGGTGTCTCCGTGTTTACTTGTGATCTGGTTTGTCTCTCTGTAGACTGGTTTCTGAGGGACAGTGGACAGTAGCCATACAGCCGTCGTTCAAATGGTCAAGTTTCCTGTGTTTTCATGTTGTTAGTTAAATAATCCTCTTTCTTTTCTTCCTCATCTCCCTCCTCTGTCTTGCTCCCTCAGAGTATAGGTAAAGGCTCGTTGTGGTCCATAGATCCAGAGTACAGACACAACCTGATCCAGGCCTTGAAGAAGACCCCGTACCACCCCTACTCCCCGGGACTGGTTACCCCCTTCACATCTCCTCCCACCTCTCCTCAGCCATATCACAGGTAACTATACACCTCTCACTCTCTCTTTACTCCTCTCTCATCCCACCCTCCCTCCCTCCATCCATCCACCTCTCCTCAGGCATATCACAGGTAACTATACACCTCTCACTCTCTCTTTACTCATTCTATCTGTTCTTTTCATCCTCTCCCTTTACTCCTCCTATGTATCATTCCCCCCCTCCCTTGCTTTTCCCTCAGGCATATCACAGATAACCACACACCATCTCGCACATGTGCACGCACGTACATTACATGACCAAAAGTACAGTATGAGAACACCTGCTCGTCGAACATCTCATTCCAAAATCATGGGCATTAATATGGAGTTGGTGCCCCTCCTTTGCTGCTAGAACAGCCTCCACTCGTCTGGGAAGATGTTGGAATATCGCTGCAGGGACCTGTGCATCAATTCAGCCACAAAGGCATTAGAGATCGGGGCACGGATGTTGTGCGATTAGGACTGGCTTGCAGTTGGCATTCCAGTTCATCCCAAAGGAGTTCGATGGGGTTGAGGTCAGGGCTCTGTGCAGGCCAGTCAAGTTCTTCCACACTGATCTCAACAAACCATTTCTGTATGGACCTCGCTTTGAGCACGGTGGCATTGTCATTCTGAAACAGGGAAGGGCCTTCTCCACACTGTTGCCACAAAGTTGGAAGCACAGAATCTTCTAGAATGTCATTGTATGCTGTAGCATTAAGATTTCCCTTCACTGGAACTAAGGGGCATAGCCTGAACCATGAAAAACAG
Source organism: Salmo trutta (assembly GCF_901001165.1). Classification (NCBI taxonomy): domain Eukaryota; kingdom Metazoa; phylum Chordata; class Actinopteri; order Salmoniformes; family Salmonidae; genus Salmo; species Salmo trutta. The sequence continues at coordinate 9,879,248 of NC_042957.1, read as the reverse complement.
CCCCAGACCATTATTCCTCCTCCACCAAATTTTGCAGTTGGCAACTATGCATTCGAGCGGGCAGCGTTCTCCTGGCATCTGCCAAACCCAGATTCATCCATCGGACTGCCAGATGGTAAAGCGTGATTCATCATTCCAGAGAACATGTTTCCACTGCTCCAGAGTCCAATGGTGGTGAACTTTACACCACTCCAGCCGACGCTTGGCATTGCGCATGGTGATCTTAGGCTTGTGTGTGGTTGCTCGGCCATGGAAATCCATTTCATGAAGCTCCCGACGAACAGTTCTTGTGCTGACGTTGCTTCTAAAGGCAGTTTGGAACACGGTAGTGAGGGTTGCAACCGAGGACAGACCATTTTTACACACTATGTGCATCAGCACTCAGCGGTCCCGTTCTGTGAGCTTGTGTGGCCTACCACTTTGTGGCCGAGCCATTGTTGCTCCTAAATGTTTCCACTTCACAATAACAGCACTTACAGTACAGTTGACCGGGGCAGCTCTAGCAGGGCAGAAATTTGAAGAACTGACTTGTTTGGAAAGGTGGCATCCTATGACGGTGCCATGTTGAATGTCACTGAGCTCTTCAGTAAAGCCATTCTACTGCCAAGGTTTGTCATGGAGATTGCAAGGCTGTGTGCTCGATTTAATACACCTGTCAGCAACAGGTGTCGCTGAAATAGTCAAATCTACTCATTTGAAGGGATGTCCACACACTTTTGTATGCAGTATACTGCACGTACACACACACACACACACACACACACACACACACACACACACACACACACACACACACACACACACACACGCACACACACACACACACACACACACACACACACACACACACTTCCCCCATACACTCCCCTCGCACACTCTTTCCCTCTCTTTCCGCCCTCTTACTCCTCCTCCCTTCTGTCCTTTCTTCTCTCCCTCTCTTTTTGCCCTCCCCCCAATTTATCCTCCAACCAATTCTCCCATTTCATCTGCACATTCCTTTCCCTCCCTTCCCACATCCCCTTCTTTTTACCTGCCTCTATACTTCCCTGTTACCCCCACAACACCAAACCTCTCCCTCTCCTTTCCCTTCCTCTCCTGTTCTCTCTATTGCTCTTGTTTTCTCTGTTCTCTGGTCATCCCAGACGGTATGTCAGAGGGAATCACTATTAAGCTTCTAGAGATTTTTTCCTTTCTCTTCTTTACTCCTCCGACTCCCAGTTGGTCAGCCAGTCAGACAGTCGGTCAGCCAGTCAGACAGTCGGTCAGACAGTCGGTCAGCCAGTCAGACAGTCGGTCAGCCAGTCAGACAGTCGGTCAGCCAGTCAGACAGTTGGTCAGCCAGTCAGACAGTCGGTCAGCCAGTCAGACGGTGGGCAGGTTGGCTCGCAGAACCACTGGACTGTGTAAGATGGAATAGTTGGCTCGACGTAAAAGTGTAATTTCTAACAATGAGGGATGGGGAGGTTGAACAAATTGGACGATGGTAGGAAAAGGAAGATGTCCGTTTCTCCACTACATTATACAGCATGGAAGAGGGGAACAAAGGTGAATACATTTCCTATTGAGACTTTATCCTGGGAAGGACATACAGTTGAAGTCGGAAGTTTACATACACCTTAGCAAAATACATTTAAACTCAGTGTTTCACAATTCCTGACATTTAATCCTAGTAAAAATTCCCTGTCTTAGGTCCGTTAGGATAACCACTTTATTTTAAGAATGTGAAATGTCAGACTAATAGTAGAGAGAAAGATTTATTTCAGCTTTTATTTCTTTCATCACAATCCCAGTGGGTCAAAAGTTTACATACACTCAATTAGTATTTGGTAGCATTGCCTTTAAATTGAGTCAGGTTTGTAGGCCTCCTTGCTTGCACACACTTTTTCAGTTCTGCCCACACATTTTTACAGGATTGAGGTCAGGGCTTTGTGATGGTCACTCCAGTATATTGACTTGTCCTTAAGGCATTTTGCCACAACTTTGAGAGTATGCTTGGGGTCATTGTCCATTTGGAAGACACATTTGCGACCAAGCTTTAACTTCCTGACTGATGTCTTGAGATGTTGCATCAATATATCCACATAATTTTCCTCCTCATGACGCCATCAGTTTTGTGAAGTGCACCAGTCCCCACTCCAGCAAAGCACCCCCACAACATGATGCTGCCACCCCCGTGCTTCACGGTTGGGATGGTGTTCTTCGGCTTGCAAGCCTCCCCCTTTTTCCTCCAAACATGACGATGGTCAATATGGCCAAACAGTTCTATTTTTAGTTTCATCAGACCAGAGGACATTTCTCCAAAAAGTACAAACTTTGTCCCCATGTGCAGTTGCAAACTGTAGTCTGGCTTTTTTATGGCGGTTTTGGAGCAGTGGCTCCTTCCAAGCAGTTGATATGTACAGTCAACTTAGTGTATATAAACTTCTGACCCACTGGAATTGTGATACAGTGAACTATTGTCACATCCTGACCAGATTATTGGATATGGTAGTTTGGTCAGGACGTGGCAGAGGGTATTTGTTTTATATGGTTCGGGGGGTTATGTGTATGTAGAGGGGAATTGAATGTATGTGTTCCGGGGTTTTTGGTGTATGTTCTTGTTTTGGGTTTCTAGGTTTTCTAGGTTTTGTATTTCTTTGTTGGCCTGGTGTGGCTCTCAATCAGGAACAGCTGTACATCGTTGTTCCTGATTGGGAGTCATACTTAGGGAGCTTGTTTTCACATGTCTCTTTGTGGGTAGTTGTATTTTGCACTGCTGTTATTCTAGCCTGTGAAACTGTCGGTCTGTCGTTCTTTGTGTCTTGTTTTCACTTTAATTAAAATAAATAATGATGAGCACGCAACCCGCTGCGCCTTGGTCCCCTTCTCTCCTCAACGACGGCCCACCAAACACGGACCAAGCAGCGGAGGAAGGAGCAACGGGTGGACTGTCGTGAGTCATGGACTTGGGAGGAGATTCTGGCCGGAGAGGGCCCATGGAGGAAGTCTGGTGAGGACCGGGAACGCTACTGGGGAACACGGCTGGCGAGGAAGCCGGAGAGGCACCCCCAATAATTTTTTGGGGGGGGCACATGGGTAGTTTGGCTGGGCCAAGGGTGAGCCCTAAGCCAGCTCCCCGTGGTTATTATGGGGAACGTATGAAGTGGAGCACGCCGAGGTATGCTGAAGTGCGCACGATCTCACCCATACGCACGCACAGTCCGGTGTGAGTGATCCCAGCCCCTCGCAAGTGCCGTGCTATAGTGGGCATCCAGCCTGGTAGGAGGATGTCTGCGCAGCGCATCTGGTCACTGGTGCGCCTCCTAGGTCCAGGCTACCCTACGCCCACTCTACGCACGGCAACCATAAGGCCCCTGCACAGCCCAGTTCGCCCTGTACCAGCACTCTGCTCGTACAGGGCTACTAGTTCCATCCAGCCAGAACGGGTTGTGCAGGAGGTGCGATCGAGACCGCCAGTGCGTCTCCACGGCCTGGTATATCCAGTACCAGCACCACGCACCAGGCCTCCAGTGCGTCAGCCTAGTCCAACTCAGCCTGTTCCCGCTCCTCGCACTAGCCTTAAAGTGCATGCCTCCAGTCTGGTAGCTCCACTACCAGCCCCACGCATTAGGCTTCCAGTGCGTCAGCTCAGTCTCGAGCTTCCGGCAACAGTGTCCAGTCCAGAGTGTCCGGCAACAGTGTCCAGTCCAGAGTGTCCGGCAACAGTGTCCAGTCCAGAGTGTCCGGCAACAGTGTCCAGCCCAGAACCGAGTGAGTCTGCTTACAGCCCGGAGCTCCCAGAGTCGCCTTACAGTCCAGGGTCATCAGTGAATGGCCTCAGGCAGAGGATTTCAGTGGGGGTGGATGGGTCAGGTAGGGGACTGAGGCCTGAGCCGGAGCCACCTCCATTGTAGGAGGTTTGGGGAGGGGGGGTGTAGCATAGGAGCCATCGGTGACGGCAGCCACCCTCCCTTCCCTCCCTTTAGTTAGGGGTTTATTTTGGTTTTTTTTGTTGTGAGGTGCATCCGGGGGTCTGCACCTTTGGGGGGGTGGGGGTACTATCACGTTCTGACCAGAATAGGGGTTATTGGTTATGGTAGTTTGGTCAGGACGTGGCAGAGGGTGTTTGTTTTATATGGTTCGGGGGTTATGTGCATGTAGAGGGGAATTGTATTTATGTGTTCCGGGGTTTTTGGTGTATGTTCTTGTTTTGGGTTTCTAGGTTTTGTATTTCTTTGTTGGCCTGGTGTGGCTCTCAATCAGGAACAGCTGTACATCGTTGTTCCTGATTGGGAGTCATACTTAGGGAGCTTGTTTTCACCTGTCTCTTTGTGGGTAGTTGTATTTTGCACTGCTGTTATTCTAGCCTGTGAAACTGTCGGTCTTTGTGTCTTGTTTTCACTTTAATTAAAATAAATAATGATGAGCACGCAACCCGCTGCGCCTTGGTCCCCTTCTCTCTTCAACGACGGCCGTGACAACTATAAGTGAAATATTCTGTAAACAATTGTTGGAAAAATGACTTGCGTCATGCACAAAGTAGATGTCCTAACCGACTTGCCAAAACTATAGTTTGTTAACAAGAAATTTGTGGAGTGAATGAAAAACGAGTTTTAATGACTCCAACATAAGTGTATGTAAACTTACAACTTCAATTGTATGTGTGGACAAGGTTATTGGAGAGGAGAGCCAATTAAAAATTCTGTAGTCGGTAAAGAGCATGTGAAGAACAGGCATGTCTGTGAGGGGTATTGAGACAGTATCATGACTGTGTCCTTCAGTGAGGGGTATTGAGACAGTATCAATGTCAGGTCAAGGATGATGGTCAGTCTAAGAGAAAAGTGTGTTAGGGTATAGCCAGGCTCTACAGTATGTCTGGGTTGTTAGGGTATAGCCAGGCTCTACAGTATGTCTGGGTTGTTAGGGTATAACCAGGCTCTACAGTATGTCTGGGTTGTTAGGGTATAGCCTGGCTCTACAGTATATCTGGGTTGTTAGGGTATAACCAGGCTCTACAGTATGTCTGGGTTGTTAGGGTATAGCCTGGCTCTACAGTATATCTGGGTTGTTAGGGTATAGCCAGGCTCTACAGTATGTCTGGGTTGTTAGGGTATAGCCAGGCTCTACAGTATATCTGGGTTGTTAGGGTATAGCCAGGCTCTACAGTATATCTGGGTTGTTAGGGTATAGCCAGGCTCTACAGTATGTCTGGGTTGTTAGGGTATAGCCAGGCTCTACAGTATATCTGGGTTGTTAGGGTATAGCCAGGCTCTACAGTATGTCTGGGTTGTTAGGGTATAACCAGGCTCTACAGTATGTCTGGGTTGTTAGGGTATTGCCAGGCTCTATAGTATGTCTGGGTTGTTAGGGTATAGCCAGGCTCTACAGTATGTCTGGGTTGTTAGGGTATTGCCAGGCTCTACAGTATATCTGGGTTGTTAGGGTATAGCCTGGCTCTACAGTATATCTGGGTTGTTAGGGTATAGCCAGGCTCTACAGTATATCTGGGTTGTTAGGGTATAGCCAGGCTCTACAGTATATCTGGGTTGTTAGGGTCAAGGTGTTGCAATACATCACATCCAGAACATTTAGGGGTTCTATGGGGCGGAAAGAGGAAGTGAGAAAGAGTAGAGCATGCTGGGTATCTGTTCAGCAACCAGGCACATTCCTTCACACCCCATAGGCATCTGGATGGGGAGAGGGGGAGGAGGGAAGAGGGAGTCTCGAGGGAAGTAGAGGGAGAGAGGGAGGACGAGGGCTGAATGACCGTCTGCCACGAGTTAGCTCCTCACGAACCGATTAATGCACTGGTTGCTAGGCGACGGGAACGCCTACATGGCAACACATGGGCTGAGACTGGTGCAGCCGCACCACATAGCTATTTGTTTCCTGGCGCAAGAAGGGGAGAGAGAGAGAGAGAGAGAGAATGATACACAGAGGGAACTGAACATGTGAGTGAGACTTCTGTGAACAAAATACTGATCTCCATCTTCTGTGTGTGTGAATATCTGTGAAGACGAATACAATCATTAGTCACTATCTGCTCCATTAGCAGCTTAATAATCTCGAGAGGTGTGTGTGTGTCTGTGTGCTGTGTGTGACTGTATTCACCTGCAAATGTGTGTGTGTGCGTGTGTGAGTGTGTGCTATATGTGTCTGTTTGTCTATTTGTTATGTGCTTGTGTGCGTGTTTGCGACTGTGTGCGTCCATGTGTATGTGTGTGCATCCGTGCAAGCTCGTTTGTGTGTGTGTTGGGGGCCCGTCATGAGAAATCACCTCTGTGGACCACATCAGTTGGGCTGTAATTCTCTGTGGTAATCATAGGGATAGATTAATAGCAATGCAAGGGCTTCCAGGAATATAATCACTGTAATCAGAATCAGTGGCTTATGGGCTAAAACCCCAGCTTTCATTTCAGTTTGTCTGGTCTCAAAAAGCCTCTATTCTCTACATACAGTGTTTTCCCCAAGCACATGGAGTTTCCAGCCCAATAGAAATAGTAGCCAGCCAGGGAGTTCCAGGCTGGGGGGGGGTCCGGGGTGACATGCCCCCTTGAAAAAAATATCAGAACAAGCTATTTTGATGGTCTCTGGTACATTCTAATGTCTTTAATTCCATCTGAAATACACAGCTAAATTATTGAATACTTTAACAACTTTACCTCACAGAATGGTTAAATTAATTTTGGTATTGAGTAGAAAGACATGACTATAGAAATAAAATGAATGAAAATGAAATCAGAGAGACAGTATGAATTCGGCTTGTTTTTAGTTATTTTGGATATCGTCTAAGCCTATACAATCAGCACTATTTTCTAAGTAAGACAACCTTTTTTAACATTAAACCTTTAGATTAAAGTCATATTTACTGCAAGATAGTAATTGCTATAATGATGTTTGTTCTTCAAATTATGTATTTTATTGGGTTAGGGAACCAATGTGTCATTTTTTTATTTGGGTGATCTAACCCTTTAACAGTCAATCACTGTGGTTGGGATTGCCAGGGAATGGGGTAGGTTGTTTGTGAGTCACAGAGTTGGTAGGGTTACAGACCTGTCAATCAATCACTGTGGGTGGGACTATGAGGGAAGGCGGATGATTAGTAATCTAGTCAGAAAAACGAGTCTAATCTACTCTTTCAATGTAATTTGTTTTGGCAAAAATCTAAGAAAAAGGTTATGTTCTGTCAACATGGATTCACTGTGGAGAAACATCATACAGTGAACATGTAAAATGTTGGTCCCATGTTTCATGTGCTGAAATAAAAATTCCCAGAAATATTCCGTTCACACAAAAAGTGTATTTATCTCAAATGCTGTGCACAAATGTGTTTACATCCCTGTTAGTGAGCATTTGTCCATTGCCAAGATAATCCATCCACCCGACAGGTGTGGCATATCAAGAAGCTAATTAAACATCATGATCATTACACAGGTGCACCTTGTGCTGGGACAATGAAAGGCCACTCTAAAATGTGCAGATGTCACACAACACAATGCCACAGATGTCTCAAGTTTTGAGAGAGCGGGCAATTGGCATGCTGTTGTTGCCAGATAATTTAATGTTAATTTCTCTACCATATGCCACCTCAAACATCATTTTAGAGAATTTAGCAGTACATCCAAACCACATGCATATCTGCATATCTGTATTCCCAGTCATGTAAAATCCATAGATTAGGGCCTAATGAATTTATTTCAATTGACTGATTTCCTTATATCAACTGTAACTCAGTAAAATCTTTGATGTTGACTTTATGTTTTTGTTCAGTATAGAATGACAGGAAAATGGCCCAAAAAAATCAGGGGGAGTTCCCCCAGACCCCTCACTTTTATACAACATCAGGCGCATAGACCTAAAGCTTTGATTGAAGAATGAAGCATGTGTTAAATATGGGCTTTACTACACAGAAAGCAGCAGTTGACTACTTCATCGTCAACACCTTATACAATACATGCATGTTTTGTTCAATCAAGTTCATATTTATATCAAAAACAGCTTTTTACATTAGCATGTGATGTTCAGAACTAACATACCCACCGCAAACTTCCGGTGAATTTACTAAATTACTCACGATAAACGTTCACAAAAAACATAACAATTATTTTAAGAATGATAAATACAGAACTCCTTTATGCAATCGCGGTGTCAGATTTTAAAATAGCTTTTCGGTGGAAGCACATTTTGCAATATTCTGAGTAGATAGCCCGGCCATCACGGCTAGCTAATTTGACACCAACCAAGTTTGGCCCTCACCAAACTCAGATTTACTATAAGAAAAATTGGATTACCTTTGCTGTTCTTCGTCAGAATGCACTCCCAGGACTTCTACTTCAACAACAAATGTTGTTTTTGTTCGAAATAAACCATAGTTATATCCAAATAGCTCCGTTTTGTTCGTGTGTTCAAGTCACTATCCGAAGGGTGACGCGCCGGCGCATTTCGTGACAAAAGATTTCAAAATATTCCATTACCGTACTTCGAAGCATGTCAAACGCTGTTCAAAATACATTTTTATGCTATTTTTTTCGTAAAATAGCGATAATATTCCAACTGGGCGACGTTGTGTTCATTCAAACACTGAACGAAAAAAATGGAGTCGTCTCGTGCATGCGCGCCTCAGTGTCATTGTTCTCAGAAGGACCACTCACAAAAAACCCTGCTGTTTTTCGCCCAGAGACTGGAGAGCTCTCATTCCACTTTCTGGTGCCTTCCTAGAGCCAATGGAAGCCTTAGAAAATGTCACGTTACAGCAGAGATGCTGTATTTTTGATAGAGATGCCCTAGAAGGAGAACAAATGGTCAGACAGGGCACTTCCTGTATAGAATCTTCTCAGGTTTTGGCCTGCCATATGAGTTCTGTTATACTCACAGACACCATTCAAACAGTTTTAGAAACTTTAGAGTGTCTTCTATCCAAATCTACTAATTATATGCACATTCTAGTTTCTGGGTAGGAGTAGTAACCAGATTAAATCGGGTACGTTTTTTTTATCTGGCCGTGAAAATACTGCCCCCTATCCCAAACAGGTTAATCAAATCACTAGGCCTATATCAATATCTTAAATAATACCATTTAAGTATCATTATCTTTCACAACCTTCAATCTGTTTTATTTTTATCATATTTTTGACCAGAATGAGTCTCTCTCTCCACTACCTATGTTCCTGCAGTGAGAATTAAGCATCTTCATCAAATGTTTTTATAATTTATCTGCAGATAATTGCCAAAAAGCAGTGGTATGCAAATTAGGTATGCAAATTAAAGAGCCAAATGAACGTCTCGCTAACCGATGCGATTCGGTTCCCAACCTTCACCTAAAAGATCTGTTAACAAAAAAGAGCCAATCGTTCGCGACCAACCCATCACTAGCCTACACTGACGAGACACTTTACGGTCACTGGCATCTGGTGAGTTGCGCTGTTTTTTGTTGCAGCTAGCTTGCTGTTAGATATCTCTTTAAAAATAATGACTGTGAAACATTTAAACTTTAGATGATAGGTTAGTGAGATGGTGATGAAATGCATTTGCAATGGGAAGTGATAGCTAGTTTGTTAATTTTTGGGGGGAATGAAATGGTTGTGCTTTTTGTATAGTTCTGATTTTATGGGGCCTACTGTAGTGAATGGGCTGCTGATTCTTTAAAACTTCTAATGGATCCCTTCGCGCGCCAATCCCGTTAGCGGGATCGATTTGACAACACCCAGTGAAATTGCAGCACGGCAAATTCAAAACAGAAATATTCATAATAATAATTCATAAATCATACAAGTGTTATACATCGGTTTAAACATTAACTTCTGGTTAATCCAGCCACAGTGTCAGATTTCAAAAAGGCTTTATGGCGAAAGCAAACCATGCGATTATCTGAGGACAGCACCCCGCATACAAATGCATGACAAACATTTTTCAACCAGGGAGGTGCGACACGAAAGTCAGAAATAACTATATAATTCATGCCTTACCTTTGAAGATCTTCTTCTGTTGGCACTCCAATATGTCACAGAAACATCACAAATGGTCCTTTTGTTCGATAAATTCCTTCGTTATATCCCCAAAATGTCCATTTATTTGGCGCCTTTGATTCAGAAAATACACCGGTTCCAACTCGCCCAACATGACTACAAAATATCTAATAAGTTACATGTGAACTTGATCCAAACATTTCAAACAACTTTCCGAATCCAACTTTAGGTATTTTAAAACATAAATAATCGATAACATTTAAGACGGAATGTACTGTGTTCAATAGCGGATAAATGAAAGTGGAGCGAGTTCCAGGTCGCACGCCCCAAACAAAAAAGTACACTTGGCTTGACACTCAGAAAGGAAAGGGCTACTTCTTCATTTCTCAAAGGAAAAACATCAACCAATTTCTAAAGACTGTTGATATCTAGTGGAAGCCATAGGAACTGCAACCAGGTGCCTCATAAATCTAGTTCCCCATAGAAAACCAATTGAAAACACAGTGATCTCAATTTTTATTTTCCCTGGATGGTTTGTCCTCTGGGTTTTGCCTGCCAAATAAGTTCTGTTATACTCATAGACATGATTTTTACATTTTTTTCTATCTAAATCTACCAATTACATGCATATTCAAGCTACTGGGCCTGAGAAACAGGCAGTTTACTTTGGGCATGCTTTTCATCCGGACGTGAAAATACTGCCCCCTAGCCCAAAGAGGATAAACTATTAGCATTATTTGATGCTGTGTGTGACTGCTGTTGCCTGTCTATCAGCCGTGTCTACAGTTGAAGTCGGAAGTTTACATACACTTAGGTTGAAGTCATTAAAACTCGTATTTCAACCACTCCACAAATTTCTTGTTAACAAACTATAGTTTTGGAAAGTTGGTTAGGACGTCTACTTTGTGCATGACACAAGTCATGTTTACAACAATTGTTTACAGACAGATTATTTCACTATATCACAATTCCAGTGGGTCAGAAGTTTACATACACTAAGTTGACTGTACCTATAAACAGCTTGGAAAAATTTAGAAAATGATGTCATGGCTTTAAACGCTTCTGATAGGCTAATTGAAATAATTTGAGTCAATTGGAGGTGTACCTATGGATGTATTTCAAGGCTTACCTTCAAACTCAGTGCCTCTTTGCTTGACATCATGGGAAAATCAAAAGAAATGAGCCAAGACTTCAGAAAAGAATTGTAGACCTCCACAAGTCTGGTTCATCCTTGGGAGCAATTTCCAAACCCCTGAAGGTACCACGTTCATCTGTACAAACAATATTACGTAAGTATAAACACCATGGGACCACGCAGCCATCATACCGCTCAGGAAGGAGACGCATTCTGTCTCCTAGAGATGAACATACTTTGGTGCGAAAAGTGCAAATCAATCCCAGAACGACACAAAAGACCTTGTGAAGATGCTGGAGGAAACAGGTACAAAATAATCCATATCCACAGTAAAATGAGTCCTATATCGACATAACCTGAAAGGCCGCTCAGCAAGGAAGAAGTCACTCCTCCAAAACCACCATAAAAAAGCCAGACTACGATTTGCAACTGCACATGGGGACAAAGATTGTACTTTTTGGAGAAATGTCCTCCGGTCTGATGAAACAAAAATATAACTGTTTGGCCATAATGACCATCGTTATGTTTGGAGGAAAAAGGGAGAGACTTGCAAGCCGAAGAACAGCATCCCAACCGTGAAGCACGGGAGTGGCAACATCATGTTGTGCTTTGCTGCAGGAGGGACTGGTGCACTTCACAAAATAGATGGCATCATGAGGCAGGACAAGTGTTTGGATATATTGAAGCAACATCTCAAGACATCAGTCAGGAAGTTAAAGCTTGGTCGCAAATGGGTCTTCCAAATGGACAATGACCCCAAACATTGTTCCAAATTTGTGGCAAAATGGCTTAAGGACAACAAAGTCAAGGTATTGGAGTGGCCATCACAACGCCCTGACCTCAATCCTATGGAAAATGTGTGGGCATAACTGAAAAAGTGTGTGCGAGCAAGGAGGCCTACACACCGGACTCAGTTACACCAGCTCTGTCAGGATGAATTGGCATAAAAAAATAACACAGGTGCAGAGAGGCAGGACAGACGGACAGCACAGTGTTTCCCTGACATTGCTGGCTTTGTGACTGACACGCGCCTGTCCTATCAATAGATCACTAGAAGATGTATATCGTTCATTCTAGCAGACATGGCTACAGACTTTTCTGACAAGCGAATTAAAAAGTTTAAATGAAAAGAAGTTATTTCGTGAGGTGGAAAAGAGAAAACGCTGTATATAAGGCAGTACTTTTGACCAGAGCCCTGGTAATACGGTGCAATTTCGGACGCACACTTTCTGTCTGTCTGAAGCAGCCTGCAGCAGAGCTTACATGGCCAAATGATTAACCATCACTCTCTCTCTCCTCCCTCTCTCTCCATCCCTCCCTCCTCTCTCTATCTCGCTCTCTCTCTCCTCAGTCCTCTACTTTGGCCAAGGAGTCCCTTCTTCAGGAAGAATGGAGTTCTCTTACAAGGTAGGGTACCATTCAGCATTGCTTTGTCTTTTGTGTGTGTCTGTATCTCTCTCTCCCTCTCTCTCTTCCTCTCTCTCTCCCTCTCCCTCTCTGTCTCTGTCCCTCCCTCTCTCTCTCTCTCTCTCTCCCTCTCTCTCTCTCTCTCTCTCTCTCTTTCCTCACACTCTCTCTTTCTCTCTCTATCATCTCAGATGCCAACTCCTGTGTTATCCGGAGTTCTGAATTATTTTTTAGAAGGCACCTTGAGAATACCAAGTGCTGCGTCCTGACACTTGACAACATTCCAGAGGATGCTTCTGTTTGAGTGGGCATTTGCAAGTAAAGCAATCTGATCTGAAGCTTGGGAAGGCATCCTGTGATTTTTTTCCCCCACCTCCACTTTATCTCTCTATCCCCCTCTCGCCTTTCTATCTCCCTTCACTTTCCATTGCTCATCACTTTCCCTCCCTCCCTCCCTCCCTCCTTCTCCTCTCTCTCTCTCTCTCTCTCTCTCTCTCTCTCCCATCCTCCTCATCACTTCTCTCTCTTTTCACTTTCTCTCCCTCTCCTTGACTTCCTCTCCCTCTCTCCTCCCTCTCTTCTGTTCCTTGTGGGCTGGCTGGCAGTTTAAATGGACATTCAATCCCAATCACAGTCTATTTTGAGAGTACAGTGGGACAGCGGTGCTCTAAATGGAGGGAAATGGATACATTAGATGTCTGGTCCGTGTCCTCCATCCTCTCCACCACCATGCCTTGGCCGTGATAATGGAGTAATGGTCAAGGAGCCCATGCAGAGAGTGTCTGAGGGGCCCGGCCTCTCTACAGACCAACCTGTGACTGATGGGTCTAGAGGATGGGAGGGAGGGGTGAGGAGTTAGAAAGGATGGATAAAGAAGTTGGGTAGATAGTTAACAGATAGCAAGGGAGAGAGAGAGGGAGGGTGATAAACAGGAAGAGAGACAGAGAGGTCAGATACAGTATAGTACAGTGGAGGCTACTCAGAGGAGGAAGGGGAGGACCATCCTCCTCAGTGAATTTTCATTCCACAAATTCTGTTGAAAAACGTTTCTTAAACGGAAAGAAACGGAACGAAATGGGGATAAACATACCAGAATTTGTCCAAAAGAAACTCTCGTTTGCAACTGTTGATTACTAATGATTACACCCTAGATCAGCTAGATGCAGGCAAGAGTGTGCAAGTTGGTATTGAATGTGTCACCTACATTGTAAAATTTCATTCATAGACTAGGTTGTAGCAACCTCATGATGGGTATTGGGAAAATGACAGTATCATGTAGTAGCCTAAACCTATCGTTACATTGAACTGGGTGAATGGAATATGAATGACAGTCTTCCAATATGCTGTAATAGAAAAAAGACCATGCTCATGAAAAAGAGAATTGTCCTCCCTCTTCTTAAATGGCACTGACCGCCACTGGTTTAGTAGTGGACAGAGGACAGACACTTTTACCTAAATTAAATTCCATTCAAGAAGCTTTATTGGCATGGAAAGTGTAAGAACTTACATTACGCTATCAGCTCACTATCCCAGTCCCACAGCTCACTATCCCAGTCCCACAGCTCACTATCCCAGTTCCACAGCTCAATGTCCCAGTCCCAGAGCTCAATGTCCCAGTCCCAGAGCTCAATGTCCCAGTCCCACAGTTCACTATCCCAGTCCCACAGCTCAATGTCCCAGTCCCACAGTTCACTATCCCAGTTCCACAGTTCACTATCCCAGTCCCACAGCTCAATGTCCCAGTCCCACAGTTCACTATCCCAGTCCCACAGCTCACTATCCCAGTTCCACAGTTCACTATCCCAGTCCCACAGCTCAATGTCCCAGTCCCACAGTTCACTATCCCAGTCCCACAGCTCAATGTCCCAGTCCCACAGTTCCCTATCCCAGTCCCACAGCTCACTATCCCAGTCCCACAGCTCAATGTCCCAGTCCCACAGTTCACTATCCCAGTCCCACAGCTCACTATCCCAGTCCCACAGTTCACTATCCCAGTCCCACAGCTCAATGTCCCAGTCCCACAGCTCACTATCCCAGTCCCACAGTTCATTATCCCAGTCCCACAGCTCACTATCCCAGTCCCACAGCTCAATGTCCCAGTCCCACAGCTCACTATCCCAGTTCCACAGTTCACTATCCCAGTCCCACAGTTCACTATCCCAGTCCCACAGCTCAATGTCCCAGTCCCACAGCTCACTATCCCAGTCCCACAGTTCACTATCCCAGTTCCACAGCTCACTATCCCAGTCCCACAGCTCAATGTCCCAGTCCCACAGCTCAATGTCCCAGTCCCACAGCTCAATGTCCCAGTCCCACAGCTCACTATCCCAGTCCCACAGCTCAATGTCCCAGTCCCACAGTTCACTATCCCAGTCCCACAGCTCACTATCCTAGGTCAACAGCTCAATGTCCCAGTCCCACAGCTCACTATCCCAGTCCCACAGCTCAATGTCCCAGTCCCACAGTTCAATGTCCCAGTCCCACAGCTCACTATCCCAGTCCCACAGCTCACTATCCCAGTCCCACAGCTCAATGTCCCAGTCCCACAGTTCACTATCCCAGTCCCACAGCTCAATATCCCAGTCCCACAGTTCACTATCCCAGTCCCACAGCTCACTATCCCAGTCCCACAGCTCAATGTCCCAGTCCCACAGTTCACTATCCCAGTCCCACAGCTCACTATCCCAGTCCCAGAGATCAATGTCCCAGTCCCACAGTTCACGATCCCAGTCCCACAGCTCAATATCCCAGTTCCACAGCTCACTATCCCAGTCCCACAGTTCACTATCCCAGTCCCACAGCTCAATATCCCAGTTCCACAGCTCACTATCCCAGTCCCACAGCTCACTATCCCAGTCCCACAGTTCACTATCCCAGTCCCACAGCTCAATATCCCAGTTCCACAGCTCACTATCCCAGTCCCACAGCTCACTATCCCAGTTCCACAGTTCACTATCCCAGTCCCACAGCTCAATATCCCAGTCCCACAGTTCACTATCCCAGTTCCACAGCTCACTATCCCAGTTCCACAGCTCACTATCCCAGTCCCACAGCTCACTATCCCAGTCCCACAGCTCAATGTCCCAGTCCCACAGTTCACTATCCCAGTCCCACAGCTCACTATCCCAGTCCCACAGCTCACTATCCCAGCTCCACAGCTCACTATCCCAGTTCCACAGCTCACTATCCCAGTCCCACAGCTCACTATCCCAGTCCCACAGCTCAATGTCCCAGTCCCACAGCTCAATGTCCCAGTCCCAGAGCTCAATGTCCCAGTCCCACAGCTCACTATCCCAGTCCCACAGCTCACTATCCCAGTTCCACAGCTCACTATCCCAGTTCCACAGCTCACTATCCCAGTTCCACAGCTCACAGCCTTGGCCTATTGGAAGTTTCTATGCTGTAATAATGTAATGTCTCTGCATCTCCTCCATTCTAGCCTTGCTCTCCAAGCTTATATAATGTAGGTGATGGGTGACTGCTTTATGTTCCATTTCAAAATTATACAAGACCTGTGTAAGTTACAACCCATTGTAAACCATATATGTAAAATAAAATAAAGTTGCACATTCCATAAGACATAAACATTAAGACACCTTCTTCTTCCCTAGTCCTTTTCAGCTGCAGCATATTGTATATAGGAGTTAGAGTTCTGTGTTTTATATAGGAGTTCTGTGTTCTGTGTTTTATATAGGAGTTCTGTGTTCTTTGTTTTATATAGGAGTTCTGTGTTCTGTGTTTTATATAGGAGTTCTGTGTTCTGTGTTTTATATAGGAGTTCTGTGTTCAGTGTTTTATATAGGAGTTCTGTGTTCTGTGTTTTATATATGAGTTATGCGTTCTGTGTTTTATATAGGAGTTCTGTGTTTTATATAGGAGTTCTGTGTTCTGTGTTTTATATATGAGTTATGCGTTCTGTGTTTTATATAGGAGTTCTGTGTTCTGTGTTTTATATAGGAGTTCTGTGTTCTGTGTTTTATATATGAGTTATGCGTTCTGTGTTTTATATAGGAGTTCTGTGTTCTGTGTTTTATATAGGAGTTCTGTGTTCTGTGTTTTATATATGAGTTATGCGTTCTGTGTTTTATATAGGAGTTCTGTGTTCTGTGTTTTATATAGGAGTTCTGTGTTCTGTGTTTTATATAGGAGTTCTGTGTTCTGTGTTTTATATATGAGTTATGCGTTCTGTGTTTTATATAGGAGTTCTGCGTTCTGTGAGTTCTGTGTTTTATATAGGAGTTCTGTGTTCTGTGAGTTCTGTGTTTTATATAGGAGCTCTGTGAGTTCTGTGTTTTATATAGGAATTCTGCGTTCTGTGAGTTCTGTGTTTTATATAGGAGTTCTGTGTTTTATATAGGAGTTCTGTGTTCTGTGTTCTGAGTTCTGTGTTTTATATAGGAGTTCTGTGTTCTGTGAGTTCTGTGTTTTCCTGGCAGCAGAAGTGTTTTGACTGAGAGAGAGGCCACTTTGAAATGGTTTCTTTCCCAAGGTCCGCTGGGAATGAACTTTAACCCTGAAATCTGGACACGGCGTCTGATCCCTTTTGGCTGCAGGCTCACACAAGCCGACACACACACACACACACACACACACACACACACACACACACACACACACACACACACACACACACACACACACACACACACACACACACACACACACACACACACACACACAGCAGAGCCATGTGGAACAAATTTAAGAGTCTGAACATAAAGCACATGAAGGAACCCTCCTAGTCATCTCTCTCTGGCTGAAGCTGACCCAAAAAGCAGAGTAAAACACACACACACACACACACACACACACACACACACACACACACACACACACACACACACACACACACACACACACAGACACACACACTCTCACTCTCTTTTTAGTTCTTGTATGCCCCATTCTCTGTCTTGGTACTCTGTCCAGAACTACTTGTCAGTGCTGTGAAAGTGGGGTATTTTCTCTCTCTTCTTGATAATGACAGGGCATAAAGATAAAGTGTGTTTTCTCCCATCTCAGTTTACAGCATGCTTCTCAGGGTTTGTCTATGCTGTGTGCTTAGGGTCGTTGTCCTGTTGGAAGGTGAACCAGTCTTAGGTCCTGAGCGCTGTGGAGCAGGTTTTCATCAAGGATCTCTCTGTACTTTGCTCCGTTCATCTTTCCCTTGAGCTTGACTTGTCTCCCAGTCCCTGCCATTAAAAAACATCCCAACAACATGATCCTGCCACCACCATGCTTCACCGTAGGGATGGTGCCATGTTTCCTCCAGACAGGACACTTGGCATTCAGGCCAAAGAGTTCAATCTTGGTTTCATCAGACCAGAGAATCTTGTTTCTCATGGTCTGAGAGTCCTTTAGGTGCCTTTTGGCAAACTCCAAGCGGGCTGTCATGTGCCTTTTACTGAGGACTGGCTTCCGTCTGGCCACTCTAGCATAAAGGCCTGATTGGTGGAGTGCTGCAGACATGGTTGTCCTTCTGGAAGGTTCTCCCATCTCCACAGAGGAACTCTAATGCTCTGTCAGAGTGACCATCGGGTTCTTGGTCACCTCCCTGACTGTAGCGGCTGTCAGAAGAGAGAGTAGACCAAGGTGCAGTGGAGTTAGTGTTCATCATGATTTTAATTTAATAAAGAACACTACAAAAAACAAAACGAGAAAACTGACAGCCAAACAGTCCTGTCAGGTGCAAAACACTCAACAGAAACAATTACCCACAAAACCCAAAGGAAAAACATGCTCCTTATGTGTGACTCCCAATCAGCAACAACGAACTTCAGCTGTGCCTGATTGGGAGCCACACACGGCCCAAAACAAAGAAATACAAAAAACCTAGAAAACGAACATAGAACGCCCACCCAATGTAACACCCTGGCCTAACCAAAATAAAGAACAAAAAACCCCTCTCTATGGCCAGGGCGTTACACTGACCAAGGCCTTTCTCCCCCGATTACTCAGTTTGGCCGGGCGGCCAGCTCTAGGAAGAGTCTTGGTGGTTCCAAACTTCTTCCATTTAAGAATGATAGAGGCCACTGTGTTCTTTGGGACCTTCAGTGCTGCAGAATGGTTTTGGTACCTTACCCAGATCTGTGTCTCGACACAATCGTGTGTCCGAGCTCTACGGACAACTCCTTCGACCTAATGGCTTGATTTTTGCTTTGACATGCACTGTCAACTGGGTTCCCAAGGACTCCAGAGTGGCGCAGTTGTCTAAGGCACTGCAAAGAGGCACCACTACAGTCCTTGGTTTGAATCCAGGCTGTTTCACATCCGGCTTTGATTGGGAGTCCCATAGGGCGGCACACAATTTGCACAGCGTCGTCCGGGTTTGGCTGGGGTAGGCCGTCATTGTAAGTAAGAATTTGCCTAGTTAAATAAAGGTTTTTTTAAAAACTGTGGGACCTTATAAAGACAGGTGTGTGTCTTTCTAAAGCATGTCCAATCAATTGAATTCACCACAGGTGGACTCCAATCAAGTCTTTATTTAACTAGGCAAGTCAGTTAATTAAGAAGAAATTCTTAATTTCAATGACAGCCTAGGAACAGTGGGTTAACTGCCTTGTTCAGGGGCAGAACAACAGATTTTTACCTTGTCAGCTCGGGGATTCAATCTTGCAACCTTTCAGTTACTAGTATAAACGCCACAACCACTAGGCTACCTGCCTTATTGTGTGTAGATTGATGAGCAAAATAAATATTTAATCCATTTTGGAATGAGGCTGTAACGTAACAAAATGTGGAAAATTGTAAGGGGTCAGAATAATTTCAGAATGTTTAGTTTGGACTGTTTAGTACCAGAAATAAGGGGTTAAAAACCTGTTTTAAAAGTAATACATATATAAATATATATTTGATAATATCTGTAGTGAATGAGTTTGTGTGGGCTAATAGTCCTGTCCTGCTAAGCATTCAAAATGTAATGAGTACTTTTGGGTGTAAGGGAAAATGTATGGAGAAAAAAGTACATTATTTTCTTTCAGAATGTAGTGAAGTAAAAGTAAAAGTTGTGAAAAATATAAATAGTAAAGTAAAGATACCCCCAAAACAACTTAAGTTGTGATTTAAAATGTTTTTTACAGAAATACTTAGGCCAGGCAGTGCAGCGCCAGGGTTAGCGTTAGGCCAGGCAGTGCAGCGCTAGGGTTAGGCCAGACCAGGGTTAGGGTTAGGCCAGGCCAGGGTAGGGCATACTGTGTGTATCTAGTGTAAACAGGATCTGTCTGGCAGCCTCCCAAATAGCACCCTATTCCCTATATTCTCCCAGATGGCACCCTATTCCCTATATTCTCGCAGATAGCACCCTATTCCCTATATTCTCGCAGATAGCACCCTATTCCCTATATTCTCCCAGATAGCACCCTATTCCCTATATTCTCCAAGATAGCACCCTGTTCCCTATATTCTACCAAATATTACACTATTCCCTATATGGTGCACTGGTCAAAGGTAGTAAAGGGAAAAGGGTGCCATTTGAGACGCTGGCTCAACAGAGTTATTTCCTGCCTCTCCTCCGCTGTAGCATGATCTACCACTGTGTGGCATGTGGAATGGGAGCGGTCGCCACAGCAACGGAAAGCCTTGCCCACCACCGGAGCGAGAGAGAGAGAGCAGAAAAGGGGGGAGGGAAGGAGAGAGGGGAATGTTAACCCAGAGAGACCTAGCACAGATAGACATACGTACATACTGGCACGCACACATACATACACACACAGCAAGTGATTGAGATTACAATGGAGACAGTGTGCAGGCAGGCAGGTAGGCAGGCAGGCAAGGATGCAGGCAGGCAGGTAGGCAGGCAGGCAGGGATTCAGTTAGGCAAGTAGGCAGGCAGTTAGGCAGGCACGCAAGGACTTACTGATAAGGAGCCGCATTACCAGTATTATAGTTAGCCCCACAACCAGAGTCAATAGGATTAACATGGATAGTCTTCAGTTCTACCTCAGGAGCTAATAGAATTAGACAACAGACATACAGCTGGAAAAACAGTCACATACAGTACCTTGTGGAAAGAGAAAAACAGTCATGTACAGTGCCTTGTGGAAATAGAAAAACAGATGGGCTACACCTTAGTGCTGTGCTGTGATGAGATAGTGGCAGACCACATTTGTGATGTAACATGCTGTCTACAACATGCTGTCTACAACATGCTGTCTACAACATGCTGTCGTAGGCAAAATCAAAAGCAAATGGTGGTCATCAGTGAGTACGGTTATATACCCAGAATAATATGATGATTGTGAATAGCCAGATTAATATAATAGTTACATTTAAATGTTTACATGCGTTTCAAGAACTACAATTTTCCTACTAATCCTGTTTACATCCTGACACATCTGATATCAGGCCACCTGATGAGACTTTGATGAATGCTGAAAATCGGCACTCGGAATAAACATTCTACCACAGCGACGATGATATTTGTGTGAAGCCTAAAACTATTTCTAAGACAAATACTTTCAGTTTTTCCGAACTCACTTCACTTGCGCAAAAGAATGAAACTCGTGCTGCTCATGCTAGCACATGTGCAGATCAAATACACTGCTGTAACTCTGATTAAGGAATTTCCATGTTGTAATAATTTGAAAGATTGCTCAGAAAAAAAGGTGTTTTATTCAGCGTATGCTTACTTTGATTATGATCTTACGCTGATTAAGATAAGCAGAGTAAGTTGTTTACATGACTAATGCCATACTTGGCCTTCTGCCATAATTTGTTTTTTATCGAATTGTTAGTGTGCATGTAAACATACTAATTTCTGAAAAGCACACTGACCCCAGAGATCCAGAGAGAGATGTGGATGACAGCTGTTTTACTGAGCTGAACTGGAGAGTCTGTGATGAGATGAGCTGAGCTGAGTCGCCAGCTTCAAATAAATTCCAGTCAAAATCCTAGCGCATAGAATTTAAAAGGTATTATCGGATATTATTCATCCTAATCAGACAGGTTTTTTACATGGCAATACATTGGAGATAATATAAGACAAGTACTGGAAACGATAGAACACTATGAAAAATCTGTGAAACCAGGCCTGCTATTCATAGCTGACTTTGAAAAGGCTATTGATTAAGTATGACTGGAATTTATATATAAATGCCTGGAATATTTCAATTTTGGAGAATCTCTTATAAAATCGGTTAAAGTTATATATAGTAACCCATGGTGTAAAATAGTAAATAATGGCTACATCTCAGAAAGTTTTAAATTGTCAAGAGGAGTAAAACAAGGTTGTCCACTATCAGCATATCTATTTACTATGGCCTTCAAAACGTTAGCTATTAAAATCAAATCCAACAATAATATCAAAGGGTTAGAAATCCAGGGTTTAAAAACAAAAGTGTCATTGTATGCTAATGATTCATGTTTTCTTTTAAATTCACAATTTGAATCCCTCCACAGCTTCATAGAGGATCTAGATACATTTTCTAACCTCTCTAGAAAATACAACTTTTGCATTACCGTGTAGTTTACCAATTAAATGGTCTGACGGGGATGTGGACACACTCGGTATACATATCCAGAAAGAACTAAATCATCTCACTACAATACAAGTTAATAGAAAATTTGCAAAATAGATAAGATATTGCTGCCATGGAAAGGAAAATACCTGTCTATTTGTGGAAATATCACCTTGATTAACTCTTGGGTCATATCCCAGTTTACCTATTTACTTATGGTCTTGCCTACACTCAGCAACCTGTTTTTTTAATTATATGAGCAAAAATATTTCCTTTTTTTTAATGGCAAGCCAAACGAAATTAAACAGGCTTATTTATATAATCAATATGAGTTCGGAGAGCACAAAATATTAAAGCATTAGACCTCTCACTAAAGGCGTCCATCATACAAAAGTTACACATATACCCAAACTGGTTCTCTAGCAGATTAGAGAGAGAAGCTCTCATGTTCAAGAACAGCCTTTTTCCCTTTATTCAGATTACAACTTCTCACTTTCGGTTATTTGATAATGAAATCATCTCTAAAATATAGCTATTTTTAAAACAAGCCATAGAAAGTTGGTTGCAGTTTCAGTTTAATCCACCAGAAAAGGCAGAACAAATAATACAACAAATATTTTGTTTTTATTCTCAAGTATAGTAATTGATTTCTAAAACATACTCTTTGATAAATAACAAAAAGGTATAATCTTTGTAAATTATATCCTAAATAGGTCTAGCGGAGTTATGTCACACATGCAGCTAACTAAAATAGATGGCAATGTCTGCTCTACCCAAAATTACAACCAACAAATTGCAGCTAATTGCAGCACAATACAAATAGTCTGGGTAACCATTTGATTAGCTGTTCAGGAGTCTTATGGCTTGGTGGTAGAAGCTGTTAAGAAGCCTTTTGGACCTAGACTTGGTGCTCCGGTACAGCTTGCTGTGCGGTAGCAGAGAGAACAGTCAATAACTATTGGTGACTGGAGTCTTTGCCAATTTTTAGGGCCTTCCTCTGACACCACCTGGTATAGAGGTCCTGGATGGTTTTCAGACACCTTGACATTTGTTACTTTACAGGTTTATTCTAAAATTGATTATTTAAAAAAGAATGGGAGAAACTCCCCAAATACAGGTGTTCCAAGCTTGTAGATTCATACCCAAGAAAATTTGAGGCTGTAATCGCTGCCAAAGGTTCTTCAACAAAGAACTGAGTAAAAGGTATGCATACTTATGTAAATGTACTATTTCGGTATTTAATTTTTTATTCATTTGCAAAAATTTCGAAAAACCTGTTATTGCTTTGTCATTATGTGGTATTGTGTGTAATTTGATGAGGGGGGGACTATTTAATCAATTTTAGAACAAGGCTGTAACATAAAAAATGTGGGAAAAGTCAAGCGGTCTGAATACTCTGTGTATATGTACAGATTTACAAGAAAAATATATGGGCGAGCGTCTGTGATGAGCTGGAGCATAACTGGAGCGTCTGTGATGAGCTGAACTGAGCAGCCAGCCTCAAATAACTGGAGCGTCTGTGATGAGCTGAGCTGAGCTCAGCAGCCAGCCTCAAGTAACTGGAGCGTCTGTGATGAGCTGAGCTGAGCAGCCAGCCTCAAGTAACTGGAACGTCTGTGTGAAGATGAACTGAGCACAGCAGCCAGCCTCGAATAACTGGAGCGCATGTGATGAGCTGAGCTGAGCTGAACAGCCAGCATCAGGTAACTGGTGTCTGTGATGAGCTGATCTGAAGTCAGCAGCCAGCCTCAAGTAACTGGAGCGATTGTGATGAGCTGATCTGACCTGAGCTGCCATTCTCAAATAACTGCAGCGTCTGTGATGAGCTGATCTGAGCTGAGCAGCCAGCCTCAAGTAACTGGGAGATGAACTGAGCTCAGCAGCCAGACTCAAATAACTGGAGTGTCTGTGATGAGCTGATCTGAGCTGAGCTGCCAGTCTCAACTAACTGGAGTGTCTGTGATCATCCTCTCTTTCTAAATATCTTTCTCAATGTCCTCTCTTTCTCAATATCTCTGTCTCTCTATCCTCTCTTTCTAAATATCTCTTTCTCTCTATCCTCTCTTTCTAAATATCTGTGTCTCTTAATCTATTTCTTTCTGTAAAACTTTCTCTAAGTAAGTTATGCAGACAACAAGCTTTTGCAGTCTCACTGTAGAGTTGGATGTTTCTGGATGTTTTCCCCCCTCCCACACACACAATCCCCCCACCCCACACAAAATCCCCCCCTCACACACACACAATCCCCAGTCCCACACACACAATCCCCCCCTCACACACACAATCCCCCCCTCCCACACACACAATCCCCCCAAACAAACAATCCTCTCCCTCCCCACACACAATCCCCCCAACACACACAATCCCCCCAACACACAAACAATCCACCCCTCCCACACACAATCCCCCTCCCCACACAATCCCCCCTCCCCACACAATCCCCCCTCCCACACACACAATTCGCCCTCCCACACACACAATCCCCCCTCCCACACAAACAATCCACCCCTCCCACACACAATCCCCCCTCCCACACACACAATCCCCCCTCCCACACATAATCCCCCCTCCCACACACAATCCCCCCTCCCACACACACAATCCCCCCTCCCACACACACAATCCCCCCTCCCACACACAATCCCCCCTCCCACACACACAATCCCCCCTCCCACACACAATCCCCCCTCCCACACACAATCCCCCCTCCCACACACACAATCCCCCTTCCCACACACACAATCCCCCCTCCCACACACACAATCCACCCCTCCCACACACAATCCCCCCTCCCACACACACAATCCCCCCTCCCACACACAATACCCCCTCCCACACACACAATCTTCCCTCCCACACACACAATCCCCCCTCCCACACACAATCCCCCCTCCCACACACAATCCCCCCCTCCCACACACAATCCCCCCTCCCACACACAATCCCCCCTCCCACACACAATCCCCCCTCCCACACACACAATCCCCCCCCACACACATAATCCCCCCCTCCCACACACACACAAACCCCCCCTCCCCACACACAATCCCCCCTCCCACAAACACAATCCCCCCCACACACAAACCCCCCCCCCCCACACACAATCCCCCCTCCCACAAACACAATTCCCCCCCACACACATAATCCCCCTCACACACACAATCCCCCCCTCCCACACACACACAATCCCCCTCCCACAAACACAATCCCCCCACACACATAATCCCCCTCACACACACAATCCCCCCCCACACACAAACCGTGACCTGTATACTCTCGTTGGTTGGCCCTCGCTACATATTCGTCGCCAGACCCACTGGCTCCAGGTCATCTATAAGTCTTTGCTAGATAAAGCTCCGCCTTATCTCAGCTCACTGGTCACCATAACAGCACCCACCCGTAGCACGCGCTCCAGCAGGTATATCTCACTGGTCATCCCCAAAGCCAACACCTCCTTTGGCCGCCTTTCCTTCCAGTTCTCTGCTGCCAATGACTGGAACGAATTGCAAAAATCGCTGAAGTTGGAGACTCATATCTCCCTCACTAACTTTAAACATCAGCTATCTGAGCAGCTTACCGATCGCAGCTCATCTGTAAATAGCCCATCCAACTACCAACTACCTACCTCATACTCATTTTTATTGACATTTTTTGCTCATTTGCACACCAGTATTTCTACTTGCACATCTATCTCTCCAGTGTTAATTTGCTAAATTGTAATTACTTCGCTACTATTGGCCTATTTATTGCCTTACCTCCTTACTCCGTTTGCACACACTGTATATAGATTATTCTATTGTGTTATTGACTGTATGTTTGTTTATCCCATGTGTAACTCTGTGTTGTTGTTTTTTGTCGCACTGCTTTGCTTTATCTTGGCCAGGTCGCTGTTGTAAATGAGAACTTGTTCTCAACTGGCCTGCCTGGTTAAATAAAGGTGAAATCATAAAATTTAAAAAAAAAAAAACTCCCCTCACACACAACCCCACCCCACACACACAACCCCACCCCACACACACAACCCCACCCCACACACACACAACCCCACCCCACACACACACAACCCCACCCCACACACACACAACCCCACCCCACCCCACACACAACCCCCCCACGCACACACAACCCCACCCCACGCACACACAACCCCACCCCACCCCACACAACCCCCCCACGCACACACAACCCCCCCACGCACACACAACCCCCCCACGCACACACAACCCCCCCACGCACACACAACCCCCACGCACACACAACCCCCACACGCACACACAACCCCCCCATCCCACACACACAACCCCCACGCACACACAACCCCCCCACGCACACACAACCCCCCCCCACACACACAACCCCCCCACGCACACACAACCCCCCCACACACACACACAACCCCACCCCACACACACACAACCCCCCCACGCACACACAACCCCCCCACGCACACACAACCCCCCCATCCCACACACACAACCCCCCCACACATACACAACCCCCCCATCCCACACACACAACCCCCCCACACACACACAACCCCCCCATCCCACACACACAACCCCCCCACACACACACAACCCCCCCATCCCACACACACAACCCCCCCACGCACACACAACCCCCCCATCCCACACACACAACCCCCCCACGCACACACAACCCCCCCCACACACACAACCCCCCCATCCCACACACACAACACCCCCCCACACACACAACCCCCCCACACACAACCCCCCCACACACACACAACCCTCCCCATCGCACACACAACCCCCCCACGCACACATACAACCCCCCCACACATACACCCCCCCCACACACACAACCCCCCCATCCCACACACACAACCCCCCCACGCACACACAACCCCCCCACGCACACACAACCCCCCCACACACACAACCCCCCCACGCACACACAACCCCCCCATCCCACACACACACCCCCCCCCACGCACACACAACCCCCCCACACACACAACCCCCCCACGCACACACAACCCCCCATCCCACAAACACAACCCCTCCACACACACACAACCCTCCCATGCACACACAACCCCCACATCCCACACACACAACCCCCCACACACAACCCCCCATCCCACAAACACAACCCCTCCACACACACAATTCCCCCCTCCCCACACACACAACCCCCCCAACCTCCCCACACGCACATTCCCCCCCCCCCCCCAACACACACGTCAAGGTATAGCTACATCCAAATATCAACAGACTGTGTGCGTTAACATCAACACAATGCTGAGACCTATGAGCCCGTTAACCCCAGCCATTGGGCGGCATTTAGCCTAATGGTTAGAGCGTTGGGCCCCTTAGCAAGGCAGTTAACCCACTGTTCCACAGGCACCAAAGACGTGGATGTCGATTAAGGCATTCCCCTGCACCTCTCATTGTCATTTAGGACAGTTGCTCGCTTAATTTAGCCTCTTCTCTCCCATCAATAACGCTCTGCTGGACTATTCACAGAACCAATGAATAATCAGTGAACTGATCACAGGTCTTTTTGAGGTGTATAGGCTAGCTTATGATTCTGGCTTCTTATTCATTATTTCCCTACAGTGAATTCAGGGAGTAGCCCAGACCAGTCAATCCAACACCTTAGCCATTTACGACAATGTTGCTATGTGTTTACGACAATGTTGCTATGTGGTTACGACAATGTTGCTATGTGGTTACGACAATGTTGCTATGTGTTTACGACAATGTTGCTATGTGTTTACGAAAATGTTGCTATGTGTTTACGACAATGTTGCTATGTGTTTACGAAAATGTTGCTATGTGGTTACGACAATGTTGCTATGTGTTTACGAAAATGTTGCTATGTGGTTACGACAATGTTGCTATGTGTTTACGACAATGTTGCTATGTGGTTACGACAATGTTGCTATGTGTTTACGAAAATGTTGCTATGTGGTTACGACAATGTTGCTATGTGGTTACGACAATGTTGCTATGTGTTTACGAAAATGTTGCTATGTGGAACAACTTTTTGTTGTACATGTGCGTTCTGTGTATAGATGTATGCATGTGTATTTGTGTGCATTTCTGTGTGTGTGTGTGTGTGTGTGTGTGTGTGTGTGTGTGTGTGTGTGTGTGTGTGTGTGTGTGTTTGGAGAAGGAGGTGTTTCTGTACCCTTGAGTTCCATGCATACAGGGACCTTTGAAATGTTTGCATCCTTTTTGTGTGTGTGTTTTCTTGTGCACACTAGTGTCTGTTAGCGTGTATTTGTTGGTGTGTATCTCTATGTAAATCCTTGTGTCTCCTCCTCTCTCTGTAGTTTCTGAAGGCGTGATCCAAAATGGGGCCTGCGTCAGGAGCCATTGTCTGTTTCCTGTCATCCGATCCCTACCCATTAGCCCTGTGGGCAGAAGGACCACTGCGATAAGGTCAGTGTCACGGCTGTCGAAAGGAGGAGCGGACCAAAGTGCAGCGTGTGTGTTGTTCCACATTTCATTTATACTGTGAAACTATGCAATACATCTAAATAAACTAGAATATCAAAAAAAATAAAAATGTGACGCAGAGGAGAAACATACACTACTCAAAAACAATCTCCCACAAACCCAGGTGGGACAAACACCAACTTAAATGACCTCCAATTAGAGACAACGATGACCAGCTGCCTCTAATTGGAGATCATCCCAAACAAAGCCCAACATAGAAATACAAAACTAGAACAACCCAACATAGAAAATCTAACCTAGAAAAAAAACTGTCACGCCCTGACCTACTCTACCATAGAAAATAACAGCTTTCTATGGTCAGGACGTGACAGTCAGTGAGCCTGTCAATCAAATGTTGGGTTATGATGTATGGCTGCAGCTGGAGTACACACACACTCACCCCCCCACCTTCCCAAAAGTATTTTTCCACCGTTTACCATTTACATAATCACACATTAATTTGTTTATTATTATTATACTCCAACTGAAACCACCACACAAAGGTATTTGGTATTTTATTTGGTTTAGTACAGTACTACATGTTGAGTTCAGTCTTGCCTATGGGCCCTGGTCAAAAGTAGTGCACTATATAGGGAATATGGTGCTATTTGTAAGTCTTATCACAACCAGGTGTGTTTCTACAGCCATCACACTGGTTTAGTCCTGTGACGAGCCTGGTGATTCAGAGAAGCTTTAGGAACAGGCCTGGACATGCTTATCCATCATGGGAGCATGAGAGCATGAAAGGACACACACACACACACACACACACACACACACACACACACACACACACACACACACACACACACACACACACACACACACACACACACACACACACACACACACACACACACACACACACACACACAGAGGCATGCTCATACACACGGAGGCACACACATCCACACATGGATGCACACACACACGCACACCATGTCATGAATTAAACATCCCCACTGGCAGGGCAGCAGCTCATATAAGGTATGCATGGAATATTTCATCATTTAGAAGATGGTATGTCCTTCCTATGAGATATTAATGCTGCCAGACTGTCCTGCTAAAGGAAAATGAGGTCCAGTCCGAGCGAGGGGTGTGCTGTGGTGTGAACGGACAGATGGAGTACTTTGATTTATTTATGGCGCGATGCTCTGATCAGCTTTTATGGTATATCAAATGTACTATTGTAATGACACAGTAACTATACAGAAATACACTATAGATACTTTTGTATGTGGACACCCCTTCAAATAAGTGGGTCCGGCTACTTCAGCCATACCCGTTGCTGACAGGTGTATACAATTGAGCATGCAGACATGCCATGTCAATAGACTAACATTGGCAGTACAATGGCCTTACTGAGCTCAGTGACTTTCAACGTGACACAGTCATAGGATGCCACCTTTCCAAAAAGTCAGTACGTCAAATTTCTGCCCTCCTAGAGCTGCCCCGGTCAACTGTAAGTGCTGTTATTGTGAAATGGAAATATCTAGGAGCAAAATTTGTCTGTCCTCAGTTGCAACATTCACTACCGAGTTCCAAAGTGCCTCTGGAAGCCACGTCAGCACAATAACTGTGCGTCAGGAGCTTCATGAAATGGGTTTCCATGGTCAAGCAGCTGCACACAAGCCTAAGATCACCATGTCCAATGCCAAGTGTCGGCTGGAGTGGCGTAATGCTCGCCGCCATTGGACTTTGGAGCAGTGGAAACTCGTTGTCTGGAGTGATGATTCATGCTTCACCATCTGGCAGTCTGACGGACAAATCTGGGTTCAGTCTATGCCAAGAGAACGCTACCTGTCCCAATGCATAGTGGCAACTGTAAAGTTTGGTGGAGGAGGAATAATGGTCTGGGGCTGTTTTTCATAGTTCAGGCTAGGCCCCTTAGTTCCAGTTTTGGGAAATCTTTACACTACAGCATACAATGACATTCTAGACGATTCTGTGCTTCCAACTTTGTGGCAACAGCTTGTGGAAGGACCTTTCCTGTTTCAGCATGCCAATGCCCCCATGCACAAAGAGAAATGGTTTGTTGAGATCGGGGTGGAAGAACTTGACTGGCCTGTACAGAGCCCTGACCTCAAAACCATCTGTCACATCTACTCCTGCTCCTCCCATTTTTCGTTAGGGCAAATGAAGTCTAACATTTTTAAGTGGAAAATACGAACTTTAGAAGCCTTTTTAACCCTGAATACACAACAAGTTAGGATTTTCCTCTGCGATTTCCCCAGCAGGAAAATGATCTGCAACAACAGAGTGATCAAATTAAGATAGTATACCTGTATACCTCCTGGACCGGACGCTAGTCTATCGCAGGGCCTTACCCCCAATCTACAGTATCTCTTCAATGTTTCTGAGTGCCAAGCAGAGACGCATTGGGTCCAATTTGTACAGTCTTTGGTATGACTCGGCCCGGGATTGAACTCCCAACCTTCCAATCTCAGTGCAGACACTCTAACCAAGAATGTAGTCTGTTTACATTAAGAGTAACTATAGCCTTCCTATCTCTCCTGTGTGTCTTTCTCCAGGTCAGCTCTGGGGGACTACCTGACCCCCTGTGACTACCCCTCCCACCCTCCCAGCGACGACCTCCAGGAGGACCACAACTACAGCAATGCCAAATCCCCCAGCATGCCCTGCTCTTCCCAGGGGCCCTCCGTGTCTGACGAAGACGATGACATCATTGCAGTGGAGGTGGGAGTCCACCGAGGGGTCAAATCCGAACCAAAAGAAGTCCCACTGGACTCTGCCTCTGTCCCCTTCCTATCCCAGCATGCCCGGCGACGGGGACTGCCCTGGACCAAAAACCGCCTGCGGGCCCTGGGTGATACGCTGCCGCTGAAGAAGCGCCGGTCTGCAGCATTGGCGGAGAAGCCGCCGTTGGAGAGCGATGATGAGGAGATGAAGGAGGCGGCTGGGTCGTTGCTCCACCTGGCGGGTGTCAGGGCGTGCCTCAACAACATCACTAACCGAGCCAAGGCTGCTCAGAAAGAGAAGGAGCAGAAAGAGGCCCTCAGAAACTAACTAATGCCAGGCCATAGAGAGGCCTACACATCAGGCCTGTATACCTGGCCTACACACCTGGCCAGTACACCTGGCCAGCACACCTGGCCAGCACACCTGGCCTACACGCCTGGCCAGATCACCTGGCAAGTACACCTGGCCAGTACACCTGGCCTACACACATATCGCCATGGCCTAGAAAGTAATCGCTGAGACACGCCACAAAGACCAATGGCTAAAAGCAGCGGGTTGGCGTGGTGTGTTGCAAGGTGTGTTAGCAATCACCTGCGGGGTGTTGACAAATGGTGGAGACTCAACATGTAGAAGCATCGTGAAATGAACAGAAAAGTACGGCAGATATTCTGGTCAGAGGAGATAGGACGGACACCAGCTGCTTCTAACCATTGGTGGTGTGTTGTGTCTCTGACGCCTGATTCCCACTATGGAGCCAAACTAAAGCCTATACTGTGCTGGCTCTGAACATTTATTTTCAGATTGTCCTTCCCAGCATGGTTCCAGCAGCAACTATGGTGGATGAGGGTAACCAGGCCAGGAAGCCCCAGTACATCTCGGCTTGGCTCAGCTCAACTTTGGCTTCAATAGTGTGAAAAGGGTATATGGCCAGGCCTGAGCACCGAGGCCTTCAGTAGGACTACACGCCAGGTCTACACAGTGACCTATCAACCACCAACAGGCCAGGAGATAGAACTCTATTCAAGCATTAGTCTCAATAGACATTACTTCATCTATCTATCTCTCTCTATCTCTCTCTAGCTCTCTTTCTCTCCTCCAGGGGCATTAGGAGAATCCTACTTATTTGTGGCAATATCAAAAATCTCTGTTTTCCTATACGTTTCCTATACGTTTCCTATATGTTTCAACTCTAACTCTGATGGGTAATTGATTCTCATGTGTCTCTGTTGATATTTTTATGTTGTGTAAAGGGGATGTAAGCCATAGAAAAATATGTTTTGTCACTAATTATGGAAAAACATAGTAGAAAATGTAATGGTTGAGGAGAATAGCTGAGCGTTTTGTGTAATCTGTAAGTGTTTCGTCTGTGAATCTGTAGCAATTGTCCACTAATGAAAGCAAGGAAGTTGAGCCAATAATACTTCCAGTTTTAAAACTGTTCAAACTTGCTGCTCACACATCCTACGCCCATGAGCACAAAATGTAAGACTGTGCCAAAGACAAGCGACCAGGTTGCCTGATGTAGCCAATCTGCTTACAAAGACAAATATAAAGGCATTGCAACATCATATATGGTCGTGTATGGCTCAGTTGGTAGAGCATGGCTGTTGCACCACCAGGGTTGTGGATTCAATTCCCGTGGCCACCCGCATAAATTGTATTCACGCACGACTGTAAGTCGCTTTGGATAAAAGCATCTGCTCAATGGCAATTATTATAATATTTTTACATCAGAAGATCTTCAGAGAAGAGACAGGAGAATACCGTAAATGTCTAAACAATTGTGAAAATCATGCATGCACTTAATTGACATTCATTACAGCAATTTCTATTAACAATAGTAAAGACATCATGGAGAACGGGGCACGATTCCTTTAAGAGCACTTTTTAATATTTAAGGATAATTAGAACTTTACTGTTACAATGTTTTTGTTGTCATGGTGATGACTTAGTGCCGGGTCAGAGGCAATATATCTCCTCCATCTTGTGCTTGTTGCTCATCTGCATCTTAAATGGCACCCTATTCTCTTTATAGTGCACTAATTTGTCCAGAGCTTCATGGGCTCTGGCCAAAAGTAGTGCACTATACAGGGAATAGGGTGCCATTTCAGACACAGTTTCACTTAGACTATGTCCCTCAAACTCTTCCAGTATTTCTCTTCCATTAAAAAGTGAATGTCAGTTTAAATATACCCCATGTTACGACACCTGCCTATCATTTAACAGACTCACAAAACTATTTACATAAATTGTGGATTCGTTGTCGTTTTATTTCTGTTTGAAATGTTTCCCATTCTTCCTCTACCTACTCTCATAAAAGTATAAGCAATTTGTCCAGTCTGGACAACTGTAAAAAGGTTAGAAAATATTTTATTTTTCCTTTCTTAATTGAAGCAATTTGACCTGCAGGACTTTCTCAGTTATATTGCATGGGTGCTTGTAAATAAGATACAAAAGTCAATCTTTTTTTATTCAAAGATCATGTAATATAAACAATGTATTTAGCATGAAGCATGACTTATTTTCATATAAACTTAGATCCTACAAGAGAAAACAAAGTTTTTGCAGACAACTCTTATACCCTCGATTTTGTTTAATTTAATTTCAACATTTTTTTTTTGTAAATTGATATTGTATTTCTTCAGATGAACAGGTTTATAAAGACAAATCTTCTTCAGGGAGAAATGTTATGGGGAAATCACTCTGCAATCTACTCCGGGCTTTAGGGATAACAGACCTGGGTTTAAATACTATTTGAAAGCTTTCAAATACTTTGAATGACCTTGAGTGCCAGATGGGCAGGGTTTGTACTTTTGGGACTTTTCTATTAGTTCCATTGAGGCAAGCTCTATCAAGCACAGCCCAAGTATTTTAAATTATGTCAAATACTGTAGCGTTTAAACCCATGTCTGTTAGGTATAAGGCTAGATTGAAAAGCCTCTAGTATGGTTTTCAGTCTTCTTCCTCTTAAAAGATAAATATGTCAATGTTCTAGTGTTTTTCAGAAGTTATCAATAGTGTGTGTGTGTGAGTGTTTGTGTGTGTCCAACAACCGTACAACCTTTAACATTGTGCCTGTTCTCAAGGCTTTGTGTTCCAATGTCTTTGATTGACATGATTTCATATTGAGCAGCACATATTTCTTTATTTATCACAATATTTTGTCATTTTGTGACTATATTCCTATTGGGTCCTAGTTCTCTTGGCAGAAACCTCAGTGTAAACTGACGGAGTATAAGGAACTGTTTGACATGGAGTTTAGAATTCCTCAGAATGTTCAGAACAAGTTCCACTGTTCTAATTGGCTCCCTAGCCTACACCAGATTAGCATAGGCAAACCTTTTGTTCAAAGTTATGACAGATACAATATATTAATGTATGACTCAATAGAGCCTGTTTTTGTGGATGATTTACTTTGGAAAAATGACAGTATAAAGGAAAAGTATTATATAATGAGCGATGTTTAAACCCTGCCAATTGTTTAGGTTTTGAGTGATTCAGTACATTTAGCCCACTGCTGTAGAAGATTAGTGTAAGCTATAATGAGAATACATTAAAGCCTTAGTCAGTTCATGCTCTGGTATGTTCATATATACATGCATACATTTAAATGTTACATTTTACCTTTATTCGACTAGGCAAGTCAGTTAAGAACAAATTCTTATTTACAATGACGGCCTACCGGGGAACAGTGGGTTAACTGCCTTGTTCAGGGGCAGAACAACAGATTTTTACCTTGTCAGCTCGGGGATTCGAACTAACAACCTTTCGATTACTGACCCAAAGCTCTAACCACTAAGCTACCTGCCGCCCAATACTGTAAATACATACATACATACATACATACTGTACATACATACATGCATTTATTTTTATTTTATTTCACCTTTATTTAACCAGGTAGGCAAGTTGAGAACAAGTTCTCATTTACAATTACGACCTGGCCAAGATAAAGCAAAGCAGTTCGACAACATACAACAACACAGAGTTACACATGGAGTAAAACAACATACAATCAATGATGCAGTAGAAAAAAATAAGACTATATACGATGTGAGCAAATGATGTGAGATAAGGGAGGTAAAGGCAAAAAAATGCCATGGTGGCAAAGTAAATAAAGTATAGCAAGAAAAACACTGGAATGGTAGATTTGTAGTTTGAAGAAAGTTCAAAGTTAAAATATAAATAATATGGTGCAAAGGAGCAAAATAAATAAAATAAATAAATACAGTAGGGGAAGAGGTAGTAGTTTGGGCTAAATTATAGATGGGCTATGTACAGGTGCAGTGATCTGTGAGCTGCTCTGACAGCTGGTGCTTAAAGCTAGTGAGGGAGATAAGTGTTTCCAGTTTCAGAGATTTTTGTAGTTCGTTCCAGTCATTGGCAGCAGAGAACTGGAAGGAGAGACGACCAAAGGAGGAGTTGGCTTTAGGGGTGACCAGAGAGATATACCTTCTGGAGCGCGTGCTACAGGTGGGTGCTGCTATGGTGACCAGTGAGCGGAGATAAGGGGGGACTTTACCTAGCAGGGTCTTGTAGATGACCTGGAGCCAATGTGTTTGGCGACGATTATGAAGCGAAGGCCAGCCAACGAGAGCGTACAGGTCGCAGTGGTGGGTAGTATATGGGGCTTTGGTGACAAAACGGATGGCACTGTGATAGACTGCATCCAGCTTGTTGAGTAGGGTATTGGAGGCTATTTTGTAAATGACATCGCCGAAGTCGAGGATTGGTAGGATGGTCAGTTTTACGAGGGTATGTTTGGCAGCATGAGTGAAGGATGCTTTGTTGCGAAATAGGAAGCCAATTCTAGATTTCACTTTGGATTGGGGATGATTGATGTGAGTCTGGAAGGAGAGTTTACAGTCTAACCAGACACCTAGGTATTTGTAGTTGTCCACAAATTCTAAGTTAGAACCGTCCAGAGAAGTTATGCTGGACGGGCGGGCAGGTGCAGGCAGCGATCGGTTGAAGAGCATGCATTTAGTTTTACTTGTGTTTAGGAGCAGTTGGAGACCACGGAAGGAGAGTTGAATGGCATTGAAGCTCGTCTGGAGGGTTGTTAACACAGTGTCCAAAGAAGGGCCAGAAGTATACAGAATGGTGTCGTCTGCGTAGAGGTGGATCAGAGATTCACCAGCAGCAAGAGCGACATCATTTATGTATGCAGAGAAAAGAGTTGGCCCAAGAATTGAACCCTGTGGTACCCCCATAGAGACTGCCAGAGGTCCAGACAGTAGGCCCTCCGATTTGACACACTGAACTCTGTCAGAGAAGTAGTTGGTGAACCAGGCGACGCAATCGTTTGAGAAACCAAGGCTACTGAGTCTGCCGATGAGGATGTGGTGATTAACAGAGTCAAAAGCTTTGGCCAGGTCAATGAATACGGCAGCACAGTATTGTTTCTTATCGATGGCGGTTACGATGTTGTTTAGGACCTTGAGCGTGGCTGAGGTGCACCCATGACCAGCTCTGAAACCAGATTGCATAGCGGAGAGGGTGCGGTGGGATTCGAAATAGTCGGTAATCTGTTTGTTGACTTGGCTTTCGAAGACCTTAGAAAGGCAGGGTAGGATGGATATAGGTCGGTAGCAATTTGGGTCAAGAGTGTCACCTCCTTTGAAGAGGGGGATGACAGCAGCTGCTTTCCAATCTATGGGAATCTCAGACGACACGAAAGAGAGGTTGAACAGGCTAGTAATAGGGGTTGCAATAATTTCAGCAGATCATTTTAGAAAGAAAGGGTCCAGATTGTCAAGCCCAGCTGATTTGTAGGGGTCCAGATTTTGCAGCTCTTTCAGAACATCAGCTGAATGGATTTGGGAGAAGGAGAAATGGGGGAGGCTTGGGCGAGTAGCTGTGGGGGGTGCAGTGCTGTTGAATGCAGTAGGGGTAGTACATACTGTACATACTGTACATACATACATACATACATACATACATACATATATACATGAATACATACATACATGAATACATGCATACTGTACATACATACATGCATACTGTACATACATACATACATACATACATACATACTTACATACATACATACATACATACATACATACATACTTGCATACATACATACATACTTGCATACATACATACATACATACATACATACATACATACATACATACATACATACATACATACATACATACATACATGCATGCATGCATACATACATACATACATTGGGGTGAGAAAATTAATATGTTTATGGTACATCCAGCAGAGGTAATAGTGTTTGGACTGAGGTTATGTGCAGAGTAGAGTCAGAGTAGAGTCAGAGAGGTCCAGATTGTCAAAGTAGAGTCAGAAAGAGTCAGAGAGAGTCCGAGTAGAGCCAGAGTTGGTTACAGTAGTGGTTTAGAGCAGGGTTTCCCAAACTCGGTCCTGGGGTCCACCTGGGTGCACGTTTTATTTTTGCCGTAGCACTACCCAGCTGATTCAAATAAATACAGCTTGATGATGAGTTGGTTATTTGAATCAGCTGTGTAGTGCTAGGACAAAAAAGCAAAACGTGCACCCAGGGCCACAGGACCGAGTTTGGGAAACCCTGGTTTAAAGGAAAGGCAGAGAGTGACTACAGTAGTGGTTTAAAGGAAATGCAGAGAGTGACTACAGTAGTGGTTTAAAGGAAAGGCAGAGAGTGACTACAGTAGTGGTTTAGAGGAATGACAGAAAGTGACTGTGACAACTAGACAGGGAGACAGACAAGCAAATGTTCTGAGTTCCAGTGAGTTCCATTGTCATAGTATTCTATCAGCTGTGATAGAGAACAATGATATTCTATACAATTCAATGTGCTTCTATCAATGTTTACATGAAGAAGAAAGAGCTACCTGGTCGTGTCTGAAATGGTTCTATATTCCCAATATATAGTGCACTTCTTTTGATGAGAGCCCTGGTCAAAAGTAGTGCACTATATAGGGAATCAGGTGCCATTTCAGACACACACTTACTGTCCCTGTATACCTCGCTGCCATCTCCACTTCCTGTCCTGACTGTGTTGGAGTGTTCTTGCGTTACAGGTCAAACCCTCTGTGTTATGGTGACTAATGTGTTGTAGAGTCTGCCCTGGCATGTCAAGGACAATGTGTTGCTTTAGTAACCACCTTCACATCCAGTGACTCACACAGTGTCTGCGCGCCCCAAATTGCACCCTATTCCCTATATACACTGAGTATACCAAATATTAGGAACACCTTCCTGATATTGACTTGCACCCCCCCTTCCCCTCAGAACAGCCTCAATCCGTCGGGGCATTGGACTCTACAAGGTGTTGAAAGCGTTCCACAGGGATGCTGGCCCATGTTGACTCCAATGCTTCCCACAGTTGTGTGGAGTTGGCTGGATGTCCTTTGGGGGATGGACCATTCTTGATAACCATACCCCGTTCAAAGGCACTTAAATATTTTGTCTCATCCATTCACCCTCTGAACGGCACACACATACACAATCCATGCCTCAATTGTCTCAAGGCTCAACAATCCTTCTTTAACCTGTCTCCTACCCGTCATCTACACTGATTGAAGTGGATTTAACAAGTGACATCAATAAGGGATCATAGCTTTCACCTGGATTCACCTGGTCAGTCTATATCATCGAGAGAGCAGGTGTTCTTAATGTTTTGTGCACACAGTGTAGTGGACTACTTTTGACCAGGGCCCATAGGGCTCAGGTGCAATTTGGGACGCATCCAGTGACATGCAGGGAAGGAAGGTGAACTCATGGCCCTATAATGTTCTGCTTTACAAATACAACGATACCTGGAACTAGGACTGACTAACTGAATGACATGGAAAATATGAGAAGAAAAGGCTTCACTGCCTGAAAAGCACTCGAATTAGAAACAAATGTTTTAACTAAAAACCTGCCAAACTTAATCATGCTCAATATAAGGTGTGCCTCCCAAATGACAACCTATTCCATATCTAGCGCACTATGTTTGTCAAAAGTGCCGTTGGGGTGCCATTTTGGACTCACGCAAGGCCTGCCATTTTCATTTTCTCTGACAATACGTTACAATACTGCCATGTTGGTGACTATTTGAGAAGTGTCAGAATGCCATCAGATAGAGATGTCAAATGTCAAATTATTTATCTATGAGATGACAATGTAATACAGAGTATCTACACCCGGCTGTTTGATTGATTTTCAAATGAATGTTCGATTCTTTCCTTTTTGTGCAATAATATTGCCAAAAAGTATTTCCTCCATTCATTCATCCATTCATTCATTCATGTAAATATCATATTGTCCAATAACTGTGGCAAAAAAAAGTATCAATGTTATTTTTTTCCTTTCCATTTTTCTAAAACCTACAATAATGTTTGTGATGTAATGTCTTCCAGTTGCAATAAATGAAAAATACAAGTTGCAAAAGATGACCTGAACTCGACTCTTGTGCGCGAAAGAAACCATGTATTAAGCATGTAATAAACATGTATTAAGCATGTTATAACCATGTTATTGATCTCAACCCTAATCAGCCCACACGTTACAGAAGTGCATGAAAAAAAGTTGACTATGACTGTGATATGTGTTTGTCCCACCTAGCTACCTTAATAAGATGAATGCACAAACTGTAAGTCGCTCTGGATGAATGACTAAAATGTCAACAGAAATGCAAACGCTTGAAAGCTCAGTTGACTGAACTCACCTTTGAACTCTTCACATACTAAGTAAATTGATCAATAGGTTATTCAGGCCAGTGCCTGTCATTGGCTCACACAGAGTGTTTCCTGGTAGTCTTAAACAAATCTACTGTGAAACAAAAGTATACACCTCACACACATGGTTATGGACTTAAAGAAAGAAGACACCTGTACCACTTCAGATATAGATTTAAAATGCATTCAATTTTGAGTTTGCATATTAATATTACACTCTCTATACATCACAGAAGTCTGAAATATAACAAAACCGTTTGACATAGAAACACCGGATTTTTGGCAGGTTTTAAAAAAAAATGTTTATTAATGATGAAATTAAGAAGAATATGAATAACATTCCACCCCTTGAGGCCACTAGGTAATTTGCCTGCAGGAAAGGCTACATACAAGCCACTGCCTCCCAGCACAGCATAGCTCAGATACGGCTCAACATAGCTCAGCACAGCACAGATCATGAAAGCTATGATTCCTAATTGATGTCACTTGTTAAATCCACTTCAATCAGTGTAGATGAAGGGAAGGAGACAGGTTAAAGCAGGATTTTTAAGCCTTGAGACAATTGAGACATGGATTGTTTATGTGTGCCATTTAGAGGGTGAATGATCAAGACAAAAGATTGAAGTGCCGTTGCTGCTGGGTTTTTCCCACTCAACAGTTTCCTGTGTGTATGAAGAATGGTCCACCACCCAAAGAACATCCAGCCAACTTGACACAACTGTGGGAAGCATTGGAGTCAACATGGTCCGGCATACCTGTGGAACACTTTCGACATCTTGTAGAGTCCATGCCCCGACAAAATTTAGACTGGGGGTTGCAACTCAATATTAGGAAGGTGTTCCTAATGTTTGGTATAGTCAGTTTATGTACAGTATATGAAAAGATGAAACGGATTAAATAAATGTATACATGGTAGCCTACACAGCAACAACTGAAGAGTTGAATTCTACAACGCTATATCCACCAATATTTCACATTTGTGCTTTTAACACCAGAAATGATTGCTTATGGCCTCCTTCATGTGTGTGTCAAATATTACTGTTCTCAGATTTTTTATTCATACATTTTAGATGTGTATGAAGATGTTTTTTTTGCAAAATGCTATATAGGAATTTTTGGGCTGGAATGGAATGTTTGTATCCTATATATTTTACTGTGATATGTGGTTGTCGCTCTGGATAATGACTAAAATGGAAAATGGAAATGTTTTACACACAGATATCCTATTACTGTATTGAATTATTATTAGTAAAAAATATATATATTGATGTCACAAATGTATCATTTGTACATTTCTTTATAACATGTTTTGTTATTTGTTACATTTGACTGTGTAAAGCCAAGCAGTACTACTTATTTCTCTGTAGCTCAGTTGGTAGAGCATGGTGTTTGCAACACCAGGGTTGTGGGTTCGATTCCCACAGGGGGCTAGCACAGGGAAAAAAAAATAAAATATGTATGAAATGTATGCATTCACTACTGTAAGTTGCTCTGGATAAGAGTGTCTGCTAAATGACTAAAATGTAAATATATAGCATTTTGCAAACAAAAAACATGATTATTTGTCTCTCTGAAATGAAACCATCAAATTATAGATTCTAAACAAATACATGTCTGTCATTGAACAACCCCGTGCCATGAATACATAGCGAAAAAACACACCAAGCTAATTTACCAACATTTCTGAAAATGGAAATAATGTTTTGGAATGAAACTGTTCAAATGTAGGAAAGAAGAATGTGTGGAGTGTGTTAACTTGACTGATGTGGGGGTGAGTTCTGTGTCCTATGGTCCAGATCATCCATACCCACTGAATGTCCATTGAGCCAGGTTTCCATGGAGACAATAGGAAGTAGCAATAAGGTTCTTTGTCATCCTGCATTCCTTCCATGGCTTTATGCTTTCAGGGAATTTTCCCCCTAGAAGAGGAAGGGTATTGTTAACATAGTCTGTACGACACCACAGACAAAGCTTGCCTGAAGTGTACATCATTGAGCTATTTTGACCAAAATTGCACATCTTATATGATCAAATCAAATCAAATGTTATTTGTCACATGCGCCGGATACAACAGGTGTAGACCTTACAGTGAAATGCTTACTTACAAGCTCTTAACCAACAATGCAGTTTGAAGAAAAATTCCACAAAAAAAAGAAATAAAAGTAACAAATAATTAAAGAACAGCTGTAAAATAACAATAGCGAGTCTATAAACAGGGGGTACCGGTGCAGAGTCAATGTGTGCGGGCACCGGTTAGTCGAGGTAAATGAGGTAATATTTACATGTAGGTAGAGTTATAGTGACTATGCACAGATAATAAACAGAGAATAGCAGCAGCGTAAAGGGGGGGGGGGGGGGCATCTGGGTAGCCATTTGATTAGATGTTCAGGAGTCTTATGGCTTGGGAGTAGAAGCTATTTAGAATCCTCTTGGACCTAGACTTGGCGTTCTGATACCGCTTGGCTGTTGTGTCATCGGCAAACTTAATGATGGTGTTGGAGTCGTGACTGGCCATGCAGTCATGATTGAACAGGGATTGAACAGGGAGTACAGGAGAGGACTGAGCACGCACCCCTGAGGGGCCCCCGTGTTGAGGATCAGCGTGGCGGATATGTTGTTACCTACCCTTACCACCTGGGGCGGCCCATCAGGAAGTCCAGGATCCAGTTGCAGAGGGAAGTGTTAAGTTCCAAGGTCCTTAGCTTAGTGATGAGCTTTGAGGGCACTATGGTGTCGAACGCTGAGCTGTAGTCGATGAATAGCATTCTCACATAGGTGTTTCTTTTGTCCAGATGGGAAAGAGCAGTGTGGAATGCAATAGAGATTGCATCATCTTTGGATCTGTTGGGGCAGTATGCACATTGGAGTGGGTCTAGGGTTTCTGGGATAATGGTGTTGATGTGAGCCATGACCAGGCTTTCAAAGCATTTCATGTCTACAGACGTGAGTGCTATGGGTCAGTAGTCATTTAGGCAGGTTACCTTAGTGTTCTTGGGACAGGGACTATGGTGGTCTGCTTGAAACATGTTGGTATTACAGACTCAGACAGGGAGAGGTTGAAAATGTCAGTGAAGACACTTGCCAGTTGGTCAGTGCATGCACGGATGAGTGGCTACTCTTCCTGGGATCCAAAAAGGAAACAACAAATAAAATACAAATTATAATATACAGTACCAGTCAAAAGTTTGGACACACCTACTCATTCCAGGGTTTACCTTTATTTGTACTATTTTCTACATTGTAGAATAATAGTGAAGACATCAAAACTATGAATTAACACATATGGAATCATGTAGTTTCCAAAAAAGTGATAAACAAATCAAAATATAATTTATATTTGAGATTCTTCAAAGTAGCCACCCTTTCCCATAGGGCGGCGCACATTTGGCCCAGGGTTCTCAGGGTTAGGGGGGGATTTGGCTGGGG
This sequence comes from Salmo trutta, assembly GCF_901001165.1. Classification (NCBI taxonomy): domain Eukaryota; kingdom Metazoa; phylum Chordata; class Actinopteri; order Salmoniformes; family Salmonidae; genus Salmo; species Salmo trutta. The sequence goes on along the minus strand of NC_042957.1, from coordinate 9,836,030 downwards.
TAGGCCATCATTGAAAAATACGTTTTTTTTTTTAACTGACTTGCCAAGTTAAATAAAGGTTAAATAAAAAAAAGAAAGTTTTGCCTTGATGACCGCTCTGCACACTCGTCGCATGCTCTCAGTCAGCTTCATGACGTAGTCACCTGATGTGCATTTCAATTAACAGGTGTGACGTGTTAAAGGTTGATTTGTGGAATTTCTATACTTCATAATGCATTTGAGCCAATCAGTTGTGTTGTGACAAGGTAGGGGTGATATACAGAAGATAGCCATATTTGGTAAAAGACCAAGTCCATTTTATGCCAAGAACAGCTCAAATAAGCAAAGAGAAACAACAGTCCATCATTAATTTAAGACATGAAGGTCAGTCAACACGGAAAATTTCAAGAACTTAGAATTATTTTTCAAGTGAAGTTGCAAAAACCATCAAACACTATAATGAAACTGGCTCTCATGAGGACCGCCACAGAAAAGGAAGACCCAGAGTTACCTCTGCTGCAGAGGATAAGTTCATTAGAGTTAGCAGCCGCAGAAATTGCAGCCCAAATAAATCCTTCACAGAGTTCAAGTAACAGACACATCTCAACATCAACTGTTCAGGCCTTCATGGTCGAATTGCTGCAAAGAAACCACTACTAATGGACACCAATAGGAAGAAGAGACTTGCTTGAGCCAAGAAACGGGAGCAATGGACATTAGACCGGTGGAAATCTGTCCTTTGGTTCCAACCGCTGTGTATTTGTGAGCCGCAGAGTAGGTGAACGGATGATATCCGTGTGTGTGGTTCCCACCATAAAGCATGTAGGAGGAGGTGTGATGGTGTGGGGGTGCTTTGCTGGTGACACTCTCTGTGATTTATTTAGAATTCAAGGCACACTTAACCAGCATGGCTACCACAGAATTATGCAGCGATTAGCCATCCCATCTGGTTTGTGCTTAGTGGTTACATCATATGTTTTTCAACAGGACAATGACCCAACACACCTCCAGGCTATGTAAGGGCTATTTGACAAAGAAGGAGAGTGATGGAGTGCAGCATCAGATGATCTGGCCTCCACAGTCATCTGACCTCAATCCAATTAAGATGCTTTGGGATGAGTTGGACTACAAAGTGAAAGAAAAGCAGCCAACAAGTGCTCAGCATATGTGAGAACTCCTTCAAGACTGTTGGAAAAGCATTCCAGGTGAAGCTGGTTGAGAGAACGCCAAGAGTGTGCAAAGGGTGACTACTTTGAAGAATCGAAAATATGAATTATATTTTGATTTGTTTAACATTTTTTGGTTACTACGTGATTCCATATGTGTTATTTTTTTTAAATGTAGATAATAGGAAAAATCAAGAAAAACCCTTGAATAAGTATGTCTGTACAAACTTTTGACTGGTACTGTATGTCCCTCTTTGCCGCACATGACCACACAACTGGGCAGTATTCCAGGTGCGGCAAAACTAGGTCTCATTGACTGAGATGTCAAGAAAGCTGAACAATACCTTATCAAGGCCAGACCTCTTCCGTTTTAGCAATGATTGAGTCGAAATGTTTTGACCATGACAGCTTGCTTGCTATCTAGGGCCCAGTCGTTTAGTCCCCTCAACTTGCTCAATCGGCCAAAATTGTTCAATAATAGATCTATAGTTTAGCTTTGAGCGAGTGATTTGTCCCAAAAACGATGCTTTTAGTTTTTGGGACAAAAACTATTTGGGTATGCCTTTCACCTTGCGTTAATTGATTGTGACGTGGGAATTCATACTGTTTGGAAACTGATCCTATGTGTTTGTCTCGGTGTGTGATCACCCTCTAATGGTGGCAATGAGTTACTACATCCACGTGTCTCCTGAATCTGTCACGAGCAAAAAACACTTAGGGGAAGAAATGGATAACATCTGAGAGGACGAGGCGAATAATATATTAATATTATCTATTATAATTTATCACCTTTGATGTCATACAGTATTGAATGACATAAAGTACTTTGCAAAGTTTGGGCGGTACCATGTGACAAATAGAACACTAAGAATAGAGGAATTCACAGTTACGAAGGGAGAGGGTACACAAATGTTTTTAATGACTAGGCAAGTTAAGAAATATTTATAATTTACAATGACGGCATACCAGAAAGAAAAAGATTTCCTGCGGGGACGGGGGCTGGGATTACAAAATAAAAAATAAAAATACGACAAAACACACATCACGACAAGAGACACCACAACACTACATAAAGAGAGACCTAAAACGACAACATAGCATGGCAGCAACACATGGAAACACAGCATGGTATCATGTGACTAATGGTATTTGTTACATGCACCGAAAACAGTGAAATTATAATTTATAAACTCATTCCCAACGATGCCAAGTTAAATAAGAACATGTTTAAACACATGAGAAATAAAACACACAATAATGAAGTTATATACAAGATGAACCTCTACCATATCATTGTGCAGGGATACGTGGTGATTGAAATAGATACAATACGTACAAGTAGGCAGGGGTAAAGTGTCTATACGGTGGGTGTACTGTATGTGTACATGTGTGTAATGTCCGCTGGGCTCAGACGTCAGTTCAACGTCAAAGCAATTCAGAATTATAAAACAAAGCTATTTGATTTTGTGAGCATTCTCATTCATGCATTTCCCAGTACACAATGTAACAATATATTTCCCAGTGCTGTCAAAGCTGAAGTTGGACCACGTTCATTTGCCAAACGTTGTCGAACGTGGTAGATATAAATTCCATGAATAGAGCCTACACATGATTTCTTGTTCTATAGGTCAGAAATGCATTTGAATGATTCTGCATAATACATTTCTATCTGAACGTTCCAAAACGTTGTGTCCTGCTGAACACGTCCCTGTTTTCTCCTGGACGATATTCCCGCGGAATCTCGCGGTAATGACCGGGTTGACCCTGCCCTATGTCTCGCGCACTCGCAGCTCATGCTCGGTATATAAAGGAGGACAACGGCGGGCGAAGGACGGCTGGGAAGGCAGAGTCCGTGTTTGTAAATAAGACCGTTAAAATCTGTGTTTTATTTACAAAAGTTATGCCGGCTATTATTAAGTGTCGTACCCAGTTGTTTTAGGTCGTTATTTTATTTTTTTTGCTCTTATTCCTCGCTTGATTTTCGTGTAATGGCGAGCTCGGCTAACTCGAATCAAGTGGTAAGGATCATTGTCAGAGGTAGTCAGTAAAAACTGATGATGGCAAACTGCTAGCTGCCAAAAAAAAGGTTGGCATTTTGAGTGGAAGCATATTAAAAGCGACTTAGGAAGTATTGTTGGCTAACAGTCGATGTTCTCATTAATAAAAATTATAGCCATAAGTACAACAATCGGCCATTTTAACCCCTTTTCGAAACCATTTGAATCCTCTGCATTTTTTCAGAATACAGCTGGCGAATGGCGTTGGTAACTTGGGCTAATGTTAATACAAGCCAGAAGACAAGTCTTTGGTGAAGCTAACGACATAGTTAGCTAAATAGTAAAATGTGACTTGAGCCTTTTTAATTGCAATGTAGACTAATTTGCAATCTTGGCTGCTAGCTAGCTAGCATGCATCAGCCTACATTTGCTGGTGCGTTTGGAGGAATTTTTGGAAATGTGTTTCCTAGTTAGAACAAAGCTGCAACGTCAGCAAGCCGCCCCAAGCCAAATGTCCTCTTTCCTGGCCCCATCTCTAAAATGACATATTAACTCACTAAAATAAAACAATCTAGATACCAGCAATTCAATTTACATCCATCATTTGAATAGCGACTCCGAGCACCAGGCAATGGTCGCTGAACCCGGCTCGGTAAAATCGCGTCCATGTCTCCTCTCGACGGTTGTGACCCTCCTCCTTTCCGCTGCTCGGTTTTATACAGCCATATTGGCTCTCTAATATAGACTGTCCGGGATGGGAAGGTGCTAGTCAACGCTACGTCACCGGCTCTACATATAAACATCACCGAGCTTTTTATAGTAGGGAGGGAGACTGAGGTCCACCACGACGGACACCGACGAATAAGGACAGTGGTCGCTGTCCATGCGACCATTTTAGTTTGGGGGAATTATGGTCGATTGAAATGTTAGTGTATTTTGTGCATGGCCGATTGAGTTTAACTAGCTCCAACTGATCATTGTCTTTCGGTTGTTTACGTTTTGAGTATACCATAAATGCCGATTGATGTGTTGTTTATGGTGTGAAAGCTCCCGTATGCACATTTGCGGGCTTGTCTTTCGATGATCTAACGTAAGTAGGCCAGGGATGGGTAACTGCCGGGCGGCCCAATAAAACATCTAAATTAATCAGTCGGGGTCTCAACTTACTGTTGAGTTAGAATAAACAAGATGCAATTTTGAAATGTTGGTTGTGCATCAGCAGTCACTCAATCACCCCAAGTTAGATCGGAAAATTAGTCTAGCGGCCAGGTATCTAAACTTGGAAGCATGGTCGAATTACCAACTGGGGTGGGGCCCATTTGATCATCAGTTGTCATAATTAAAACTGCAAACATTTGCCTCCATCCTATGGAAACATGTGTAGAATTGCAGGAAATTAGCTGTACAACTGCACATTTTATCTTTGCCGTATGGCATGAAATTAGTTATAAAATGGCTAAATCTTCTCTCCTCCCCATTGTAAAACGTATAGAATTGCAGCAGCATTCTTGCTTTAAAACGGCAACATGTTCTCTACTCCCCTTGGCTAAATGTGCATAATTGCAGGAAAATAACTTTACAACGTTTCTCTTTGCTGTGTGGGGGGGCTGCTAAAACGTTTTACTTGCATAATTTAATAGTTTCTAACTGATTTAAGATAGTTAAGAATGGCACATTTAGTTGAATGGCACATTTCAGTTGTCACCAGTTGTCACCAAGCAATAATGCAGTTAATGTTAAATAATGCAGCACCCAGCTAACATTAGGCAATAATATGCCGTTGATGGTATATTATGGCCAATATACCACGGCTAAGGGCTGTTCTTATGCACGACGCAACTCTGAGTGCCTGGATACAGCCCTTAGCTGTGGTATATTGGCCATATACTACAAACCCCTGAGGTGCCTTACTGCTATTATAAACTGGTCACCAAGGTGAGTAGAACAGTAAAAAGTACATCACATGATGAACAGTTCTTGTGCTGACGTTGCTTCCAGAGGCAATTTTGGAACTGGTATTGAGTGTTGCAATCGAGGACATACCATTTTTACACTCTTCAGCACTCAGTGGTCCCATTCTGTGAGCTTGTGTGGCCTACCAGCTCGCGGTTGAGCCGTTGTTGCTCCTAGATGTTTCCACTTCACAATAACAGCACTTCCAGTTGACCGTAGCAGCTCAGGCAGGGCAGAAATTTGACAAACTGACTTGTTAGAAAGGTTGCATCCTATGATGGTACCACATTGAAAGTCACTGAGCTCTTCAATAAGGCCATTCTACTGCCAATATTTGTCTATGGAGATTGCATGGCTGTGTGCTCGATTGTATGCAACTGGTGTGGTTGAAATAGCCAAATCGACTAATTTTAAGGGATGTCCACATGCTTTTGTAAACAGTGCATTCAGAAAGTATTCAGACCCCCTTCCCTTTTTCCACATTTTGTTACGTTACAGCCTTATTCTGAAATGGATAAAATAAATTGATTTCTTCATCAATTTCCACACAATACCCCTGTAATGACAAACCAAAAATAGGTTTTTAAAAACATATCACATTTACATAAGTATTCAGACCCTTTACTCAGTACTTTGTTGAAGCACCTTTGGCAGCGATTACAGCCTCAAGCCTTCTTGGGTATGACACTGCAAGCTTGGCACACCTGTATTTGGGGAGTTTCTCCCATTCTCTGCAGATCCTCTCAAGCTCTGTCAGGTTGGATGGGGAGGGTCGCTGCATAGCTATTTTCAGGTCTCCAGAGATGTCTGATTGGGTTCAAGTCCGGGCTCTGGCTGGGCCACTCAAGGACATTCAGAGTCTTGTCCCTAAGCCACTCCTGCGTTGTCTTGACTGTGTGTTTAGGGTCGTTGTCCTGTTGGAAGATGAACCTTCGCCCCCAGTCTGAGGTCCTAAGCGCTGTGGAGCATGTTTTCATCAAGGTTCTCTCTGTACTTTGCTCTGTTCATCTTTCCCTCGATGCTGACTAGTTTCCCAGTCCCTGCCTCTGAAAAACATCCCCACAGCATGATGCTGCCACCACCGTGCTTCACCGTAGGGATGGTGCCAGGTTTCCTCCAGATGTGACGCTTGGCATTCAGGCCAAAAAGTTAAATCTTGGTTTCATCAGACCAGAGAATCTTGTTTCTCATGATCTGAGAGTTTTTAGGTGCCTTTTGGCAAACTCCAAGCGGACTGTCATGTGCCTTTTACTGAGGAGTGGCTTCCAAGGGGTCACTCGACCAGAAAGGCCTGATTGGTGGAGTGCTGTAGAGATGGTTGACCTTCTGGAAGGTTCTCCCATCTCCACAGAGGAACTCTGGAGCTCTGTCAGTGACCATCAGGTTCTTGGTCACCTCTGACCAAGGCCTTTCTCCCCTGATTGCTCAATTTGTCCAGGTGGCCAGCTCTAGGAAAAGTCTTGGTGGTTCCAAACTTCTTCCATTTAAGAGTGATGCGGCCACTGTGTTCTTGGGGACCTCCAATGCTGCAGAAATGTTTTGGTACCCTTCCCCAGATCGGGGTCTCGACACAATCCTGTCTCGGAGCTCTACGGACAATTCCTTTGACCTCATGGCTTGGTTTTTGCTCTGACATGCACTGTCAACTGTGGGACCTTTATATAGACAGGTGTGTGACTTTTCAAATCATGTCCGATCAATTGAATTTACCACAGGTGGCCACCAATCAAGTTGTAGGAACATCTACAACTTGATTGGATGCACCTGAGCTCAATTTCAAGTCTCATAGCAAAGGGTGTGAATACTTATATAAATAAGATATTTCTGCAAAAAAATCTAAACTTGTTTTCGCTTTGTCATTATAGGGTATTGTGTGTGGGTTGATGATATATTTTTACATTTATTTCATCAATTTTAGAATAAGGCTGTAACGTAAACATGTGGAAAAAGTCAAAGGGTCTGAATACTTTCCAAGTGCACTGTATATAGTGTGATGTTTTTATCATACCCGTGCATTCAGGGCTCAAACCACCCAGTTTATAATATACATTAGAGCACTTCTAACAGTACTCTGTTTTCTCAGCCTAAACTGTACAGGTCTGTGATTGAAGATGTTATCAACGAGGTCCGGGAGCTCTTCCTGGATGAGGGGGTGGACGAGCAGGTCCTCATGGAACTCAAAACGGTACAGAACACAGAACTCTTCCTTCTAGTAACATTCCATTCTAGAATGTTGTTCTCTCTTGTCTGCGCTAGTGTTAGCTTCCCTTTTGTAGCTCCCATCTGATGTAGTTTCCACTATGATAACCTCTCTCCCTGTAGTTTAAAAAAAAGTAGAATAGACAATACAAATGTCAAAATGGTGGTCAACAGTCTACCCTCCATTTTAAAGTTCCCTCTCCTCCCCTCTCCTTTAGCTGTGGGAGAACAAGCTAATGCAGAGTAAGGCAGTGGAGGGCTTCAACACAGAGGAGCAGGCGGCCCTCCAGGCAGCAGCCCAGCAGCAGGCACAACAGGCCCAGCAGGCCACCCAGCAAGCCCAGACACAGCAGGTCCTCCTGCCCCCACAGCAGCAAGGTGAGTCCCAGGCATTGGCCCTGACACACCACCTCTGTTGTTCCCGGTAGGCTACATTTGATGTGTTTAGACAGGCAGTCCAATTATTTTACTTTTCACTAATTTGTATTTTGATAAATCAGATCTTTTTCAGAGCTGATCTGATTGTTCAAAAGACCAATTAGTGGGAAAAAGATCAGAATTGGGCTGCCTGTCTAAACGCAGCCATAATGGGCTGGTTTCCCAGACATAGATTAAGCCTAGTCCTAGACAAAAAATATATGTCTAATGGAGATTCTCAATTGATTATGCTTTTAATACTAGGATTTGGCGGGGGGTATTTTACCAAGCAGGTTTGAGGAGTTAGAAAGGTAACTTTGGTCAACTCTGAGTTCAACTTGGGATAACCGTTCAAATGAAAGTGGCTCACCTTTTAAGCCAGGTAAGCTTTTAAGCCCCTTACCCTGAATGAAATGACTGAGCCACCGGTTGAGGACCGATGAAATCAGATTCCCTCCCTCTTGCAAAGATTGCGTCATCATCTCCTTCATTTGAAGAAGACGACTGATTTTTAAATATTTTATTAGTCAGATGTGTTTTTGTGTTTAAATAGTCACGTTAAAATAGTAATGAGAAATGCGTTTTGAGCTTCACACACGGTAAGGTTTGTATGACTTAATACAATAATTGATAATCATTGATAAGCACACCGAAGACGGCATTAACGATAATTAACCTCTCTCGGGTACGTCCCACCTAGTCAACAGCCAGTGGAATCGAGTGGCGCGAAATACAAAAACTTCAATTTCTCAAACATATGACTATTTTACACCATTTTAAAGACAAGACTCTCGTTAATCTAACCACATTGTCCGATTTCAAAAAGGCTTTACAGCGAAACCAAAACATTAGATTATGTTAGGAGAGTACCCAGCCAGAAATAATCACACAGCCATTTTTCAAGCTAGCATATATGTCACAAAAACCAAAACCACAGCTAAATGCAGCACTAACCTTTGATGATCTTCATCAGATGACACTCCTAGGACATTATGTTATACAATACATGCATGCTTTGTTCAATCAAGTTCATATTTATATCAAAAACCAGCTTTTTACATTAGCATGTGACGTTCAGAACTAGCATACACACCGAAAACTTCCGGTGAATTTACTAAATTACTCTTGATAAACGTTTACAAAATACACAGCAATTATTTAAAGAATTATAGATACAGAACTCCTTTATGCAATCGATATGTCAGATTTTAAAATAGCTTTTCGGCAAATGCACATTTTGCAATATTCTGAGTAGATAGCCCGGCCATCATGGCTAGCTAAACAGACACTCGCCAACATCGAGGCTCAGTAAACTCAGAATTACTAGTAGAAAAATTGGATTACCTTTGCTGTTCTTCATCAGAATGCACTCCCAGGACTTCTACTTCAACCACAAATGTTGTTTTGGTTCAAAATAATCCATAGTTATGTTCAAATATCCTCCGTTTTGTTCGTGCGTTCAGGTCCCTATCCGAAGGGCGACGCGCGGACGCATGTCGTGACAAAAGATTTCAAAATATTCCATTACCGTACTTAGAAGCATGTCAAACGCTGTTTAAAATACATTTTTATGCGATTTTTCTCGTGAAATAGCGATAATATTCCAACTGGGCGACGTTGTTTTCGTTCAAAGGCTGAAAGAAAAACATGGCCACTTCTCAGGGCCGCGCATCTCCTGTCTCTGAGCCACCAGCCTGACCACTCACAAACAGCGCTCCTGTACCTAGCCCAGAGACAGCAGAGATCTCATTCCACTTTCTGGCACCTTCAGAGAGCCTATGGGAGCCTTAGAAATTGTCACGTTACAGCAGAGATGCTGTATTTTCGACAGAGATGCCACAGAAGCACAATAAATGGTCAGAGAGGGCACTTCCTTTATGGAATCTTCTCAGGTTTTGGCCTGCCATATGAGTTCTGTTATACTCACAGACACCATTCAAACAGTTTTATAAACTTTAGAGTGTTTTCTATCCAAATCTACAAATTATATGCATATTCTTGTTTCTGGAAAAGAGTAGTAACCAGTTTAAATCGGGTATGTTTTTTATCTGGCCGTGAAAATACTGCCCCCTAGCCCTAAGAAGTTTAATAAAATAAAGATGTGTACTTCTAAGAGTCTATATCACCCCATCGCCTGCTGGAATTTACAATATAATTTTTCATTCATTTCAATAGACTCACCCATGGATTGATGTTTCAGCATTGTTTCAATGAAGAGTCCGGTTGCATAGTTACAAGCCTGCTAGAGTTTAGCGGCAGGCGGACGAGCAAAGTCCACCGTTGTAGTACGAATGAAGCCTTTAACACCTCTGATCATCCTATTTCATCCCTACTGGCTCTACCTCCTGTGTATAAGAATCTTCGGTCATGAAAAGCACTATACAAAAACCCACAGTTCCCTGACACACCTACCTACACCCCTTTAAAGCCACCTACCCACTACACCCCTTTAAAGCCACCTATCTACTACACCCCTTTAAAGCCACCTACCCACTACACCCCTTTAAAGCCACCTATCTACTACACCCCTTTAAAGCCACCTATCTACTACACCCCTTTAAAGCCACCTATCTACTACACCTCTTTAAAGCCACCTACCTTAGCCCATTTAAAACCACCTACCTACATCCCTTTAAAGCCACCTACCTACACCCCTTTAAAGCCACCTACCTACACCCCTTTAAAGACACCTACCTACACCCCTTTAAAGCCACCTACCTACACCCCTTTAAAGCCACCTACTTTAGCCCATTTAAAACCACCTACCTTAACCCATTTAAAGCCACCTACCTTAGCCCATTTAAAGCCACCTACCTTAGCCCATTTAAAACCACCTACCTTAGCCCATTTAAAACCACCTACCTACACCCCTTTAAAGCCACCTACTTTAGCCCATTTAAAACCACCTACCTTAGCCCATTTAAAGCCACCTACCTTAGCCCATTTAAAGCCACCTGCCTTAGCCCATTTAAAGCCACCTACCTTAGCCCATTTAAAGCCTCCTACCTTAGCCCATTTAAAGCCACCTACCTTAGCCCATTTAAAGCCACCTGCCTTAGCCCCTGCCCTGCCGGCTAACTCTGTCCACACTCTTTCTCATTTATAGGACCTTCTATAGCACTTCCCATACTCACAATGTATTTTATAAAATGTTGTGTCCATTAACCCAGGTACAACAGGTCCTTTAAGGTTGCCCAAAATCCATTTCAATAACTACTTAAAATGGCTATCATATCTGCAAACTATATGATTGAACAACAACAATGAAGGCATTGAAAAGAGAATCCTTTCTCATTCACAGTGACAAGCTGGCAATCGACCCGGCCTACTGTCACCAGCGGTAATATTATACATGATTATTACACACACACACACAGTTTGTTCCAAAGCAGCATTTATAAGGAGCTGTATCATAAATGTATAATTACTGAGAAAATGTAATAAATACTGAATACATTTGTATAATTTCTCTCCACAGCACCCCAGCAGCAAGTCATTGTGCAGGATCCTAAAATTCTGCAGCATATGAGTGCAACAGGGATGGTGAGTGGAGTAGTGGGTTTGTCTGTAGCTGGACCACAGGTATAGGACCAGAGTTTCCCACCATAGGACCCTTGAAGAATTAATTCAAATCAATTATAAAGACATTACGAGTGACAGTTTTTCATTGATGTCATATTTCAATGGCATCTGTAAAGTTATCCACGATGAAACCACTGCAGACAGATTCCCCCCGGCTGACATAATGCATGTGTCAATGATGAGAGCCTCACCATTATGAGTGGCTTCCCTTTGAACTCACTCACATGGATTATAGAATAGCTGAGACCCACAGACCCCTCTACACACAAACACACACATGGGCCCCTGTCCACACACGCACACACAGTGTAAACGTGAGAGCTGGCCCTGAGCATGATCGACCAGGCCAGCTGGAGGACAGATGGAAGAGAGAGAGGAGGAGAGGCCACGCAGGAAATAGTTTACTGAGAGCTAAGGATTTCACACTAGATTACAGAGCAGATAAACCTCGAAGAGCTTTGCACTCGTCTGTTCTCTCCCTCCCCCCTCTCCTCTCTATCTGTGTCTCTCTCTCTTTCTCTGTGTCTCTCTCTTTCTCTCTCTGTGTCTCTCTCTGTCTCTCTCTCTCTCTTTGTCTCTGTGTCTCTCTGTCTCTGTGTCTCTCTCTGTGTCTCTCTCTCTCTCCATCTCTGTGTCTCTCTCTCTGTGTCTCTCTCTCTCTCTCTGTGTCTCTCTCTCTCTCTCTGTGTCTCTCTCTCCCTCTCTGTGTCTCTCTCTCTCCCTCTGTCTCTCTCCTCTGTGTCTCTCTCTCTCTCCTCTGTGTCTCCTTCTCTCTCTCGTGTCTCCTCTCCTCTCGCTCTCTGTGTCTCTCTCTCTCTCTCTGTGGTACCTCTCTGTCTCTCTGTGTCTCTCCTGTCCTCTTCCTCTCTCCTCTCTCTCTTCTCTCTGTTCCTCTCCCTCTCTGTTTCTCTCCTCTCATCTCTGTTCCTCTCCTCTCTGTTTCTCTCTCCTCCTCTGGTGTCTCTCTTCTCTCGTGTCTCGCTGTCTCCTCTGTGTCTCTCTCTGCCTCTCTCTCTCTCTCTCTCTCTGTGTCTCTCTCTCTATCTCATCTGTGCCTCTCTCTCTCTCTGTGTCCTCTCTGGTCGCTCTATGTCTCTCTGTCCTCCTCTCCTCTCCCTGTGTCTCTCTCTCTCTCTGTGTCTCTCTTCTCTCTGTGTCTCTCTCTCTCTCTCTGTGTCTCTCTGTGTCTCTCTCTGTCTCTCTGTCTCTCTCTCTCTCTCTGTGTCTCTCTCTCTCTCTGTGTCTCTCTCTCTCACTCTGTGTGTGTTTTTCAGACTAAATAGGAAGTTGTCTCTATTTTCTTCCCTGTTTCCTCTCCAACCTCTCCCCCACCCACCATCTGGTGTTGTCTTCTCAACTGACACCTGTCTTCTGTACAGAATATAGGATTATTATAGCAAATTGCTAGGTTACATTTTAAAAGCTTCTCCAGGCGTTTAAATCTGAGCAGACTCCATCTCAAATAACCTCTCTCTGTGTGTGTGTGTGTGTGTGTGTGTGTGTGTGTGTGTGTGTGTGTGTGTGTGTGTGTGTGTGTGTGTGTGTGTGTGTGTGTGTGTGTGTGTGTGTGTGTGTGTGTGTGTGTGTGTGTGTTCCTGCGTGACTAGGGGTACCCATCTCTCCTGGTATCTGCCTGGTTTGTGATGTGTTTTCTCTGTCTGACCTCTAGAATGCAGCATCCACAGCAGCAACCTTGGCCTTACCAACAGGAATCAGTCCCTACCAACAACTCATCACTAGCCAAGGTATAGCATTTAACATCCCACCAGCTCCAGTCTTCATAATATATTACAACAGTACATATTGATTGATTATAAAATGCAGAAAGATTACCTCACCAAATACCAATTTGTTTTGTTTTTTGTTCTGCCCTGAATTTCTTCTGTCCTTCCCGGGTGATGCACGTCAGGCGGCAATTTGCCCCAGAATATGTATCTTAAAACAGTGGACGGTGTGTACAACTTATACTCCCCACAACATTTAGGAATGACAAACAATTTTTCAGACTTGTTAATATACTTGTTTCTCAACATTCAAAATGTTCTTGATCTGGTCATGGTTTCGCTACTCTGGGTCTTGGGTTTAGTCTCACGAGGTTGGGTCTGGGTCTTGGGGGCTCTGGTCTCCATCTCTCTCTCTCTCCTCTGATCTCGGGTCAGATCCTGAACATACTCTTCATAGCTAAACCGCACCTCTACCCTGTCCCTGACCCCAGGTCAGATCCTCCAGGTGCTGCGTGCGGCTAACGGGACCCAGTACATTATCCAGCCTCAGCAGCAGATGGTCCTTCAGCAGCAGGTCCTTCCTCAGATGCAGCCTGGCGGTGGGCAGGCCCCCGTCATACAGCAGGTACGCCCCATCACACAGGTAGGTCCTATCACTGTCCTCCCAGTGTTTGTAAAAGTTTGAGCCGCCTGGTGCAGGTGGAGGCCTCCAGGTGCAGGTGGAGGTTCCCTGGAGTTAGACCCCCTGGTACAGGTATAGGTCTCCTGATGCAGGTGGAGGCCTCCTGATGCAGGTATAGGCTTCCTGGATTTAGACCTCCTGGTGCAGGTATAGGCCCACTGGTGCAGGTATAGACCCCCTGATGCAGGTATAGGCCTCCTGATGCAGGTATAGGCTCCCTGGAGTTAGACCCCTGGTGCAGGTACTCACAGTTAAACAACATCATGCAGTTAATAGTATTTTCTGAGGCCGCTTGCTCACTAACCAGGGCCAGAACCCTTGGTCCTGTGTCAGAGCTGTGGTAGATCTGAGTTGGGGTTCATTCAGTTTTCAATTCAACAAGTGCCATTGAAAACTGAATGGTGGATTCAAATGGTCATTACTGTGTGGGGTGTAATACCATGTTGCTGTACCCCTCCCCCACAGGTACTGGCTCCTCTCCAGGGAGGACTCCCCCAGCAGACAGGAGTCATCATCCAGCCTCAACAGGTCATCCTCACTGGGAACAAGGTCCAGCAGAATGCACAGGTCAGACCTTACTCACTAGTCACTACACACGGCGTATTATACAAAGTGTTTATTTTAATAAAATATGCTTTAGTATAGCTATATTCAATTTATTTTTACATTCAGCTCTTGACAAGCTATAGATATGCAGATGCCAAAAGGGAATTTTTTATGTTATTATACAGACGATCATGATTACTCTGCTGAACACCCCATCCCCCATCCCACATTCAACCATCTCTCACTAACCTACCCTTCTCAACCCATCCCTCTCTTTAGGTAATGCAGATGACAGGCCAGCCCGGTCAGGTGCAGCAGATCCAGCAGCAGGTCCAACAAGTTCAACAGGTCCAGGGCGGAGCTGCACCAGGAGGTCCACAGCAACAGCAGCAGCCTGCTATGATGCTGCAGGTGGACGGAGCGGGGGACACGTCCTCAGAGGAAGAAGATGAGGAGGAAGAGTATGACGAGGAGGAAGATGAAGAAAAGGAAAAAGATGGAGAGGACGGCCAGGTGGAGGAGGTGGGTAGTCAATGAGACGAGAGAAAGACGTCAACGATTCTGAAACCTTTTACCGTCGAATGTTTGTATGAATCTTTTAATCTCATCTGTAAATCGAGGATAGTTTAATTTGATCTTGATCTCATGACATCACAAGCCAAGTCTAAATTAACCCGACAAATAGTTGAGCTTTACATAACAATTATTACATCTATTAATAAGGTTGGCTACACTTCCAAGATTACAAGCCAGTTACACTACATGGCCAAAAGTATGTGGACACCCCTTCAAATTAGTGGATTCGGCTATTTCAGCCACATCCGTTGGTAACCGGTGTATAAAATTGAGCACACAGCCATGCAATTTCCATAGACAAACATTGACAGTAGAATGGCCTTACTGAAGAGCACAGTGACTTTTAACGTGGCACCGTCATAGGATGCAACCTTTCCAACAAGTTCGTCAAATTTCTGCCCTGCTAGAGCTGCCCCGGTCAACTGTAAGTGCTGTTATTGTGAAGTGGAAACGTCTAGGAGCAACAACGGCTCAGCCGCGAAGTGGTAGGCCATACAACTCACAGAACGGGACGGCCGAGTTCTGAAGCGTGTAGCACTTAAAAATCGTCTGTTCTTGGTTGCAACACTCCCTACCGAGTTCCAAACTGCCTCTGAAAGCAACGCCAGCACAATAACTGTTCGTCGGGAGCTTCATGAAATGGGTTTCCATGGCCGAGCAGCCGCACACAAGCCTAACAACACCATGCACAATGCCACGCGTCGCCTGGAGTGGTGTAAAGCTCACCGCCATTGGACTCTGGAGCAGTGGAAACGCGTTGTCTGGAGTGATGAATCATGCTTCACCATCTGGCTGTCCGATGGAGGAATCTGGGTTTGGTGGATGCCAGGAGAACACTACCTACCCCAATGCATAGTTGCCAACTGTAGTTTAGTGGAGGAGGAATGGTGGTCGGGGGCTGTTTTTCATGGTTCGGGCCCCTGAGTTCCAGTGAAGGAAGATCTTAACGGTACAGCGTACAATTACATTCTAGATGATCCTGTGCTTCCAACTTTGTGGCAACAGTTTGGAGAAGGCCCTTTCCTGTTTCAGCATGACAATGCCCCCGCGCACAAAGCGACATGCAAACAGAAAGAACTTGACTGGCCTGCACAGAGCCCTGACCTCAACCCCATCAAACACCTCTGGGATGAATTGGAACGCCGACTGCGAGCCTGGACTAATCGCTCAATATCAGTTCCCGACCTCACTATTGCCTTCGTGGCTGAATGGAACAAGTCCCTGCAGCAATGTTCCAACATCTAGTGAAAAGCCTTCCCAGAAGAGTTATAGCAACAAAGGGGGGACCAACTCCATATTAATGCCCATGATATTGGAATGAGATGTTCAAGGAGCAGGTGTCCACATACTAGTGTACCTTGGATGTTTCTCGGACAATCTGATGATGATGATGATGATGATGATAAATATAAATAGTAGTAGTAGTACAGGGGCTAAATGAATATAGGGGAAACACTGGATTGAGAGGGATAGATATAATTAACCGTCCCTCACTCTCTCAGGAGCCTCTGAATAGTGAAGATGATGTGAGTGATGAGGAGGACCAAGAACTGTTTGATACAGAGAACGTGGTGGTGTGCCAGTACGACAAGGTAAGATATCTCCGGATTACATTATCGCATGTGTGACCCCAGACTTCCTGTATAGGAGAAACCACAGTGAGGAAACCCCAGATTTCCTGTATAGGGGAAACCACAGTGACGAAACCCCAGACTTCCTGTATAGGAGAAATCACAGTGAGGAAACCCCAGACTTCGTGTGTGTGTTTAGTGAATGTGTGACTGGTATCCCCATCTGCTCCCCTCCTAACCGCCACACTGACACTGTCCCATTGGTTCCCCTCCTCAGAGCCACAGAAGTACACACACAGACTGTAGTGAGAGAGATAGCCCAGTCTGCTGCCCTCGCCCACATTCCTAATGCCCAATTGGTTCCCCCTCAGATCCACAGAAGTAAGAACAAATGGAAGTTCCACCTGAAGGATGGGATCATGAACCTGAACGGCCGAGACTACGTCTTCTCCAAAGCCATCGGGGACGCAGAGTGGTAAAACACACAGCACAAAGTATGCGTCCCAAATAGCACTCTATTACCTATATAGTGCACTACATAGGGAATAGGGTGCCATTTGGAACACAGAAAAGGAACACAACAACAAAAAAACACCACGAAGGAACTCTGGAACTTTCTGTCAAGTTTGAGAAAGAGACTCATCAATAACTATGACCCAGGGAATCATATTTCAGCCAGAGGACCTGGGATGGGTTAGTTTGGGAAGGAAATAAACGTAACACACCACCCAAAACTGTGATACTGACTGATGCACATCTGTATGAATGGTATGTCTGTATTAACACCCAATACCCTACAAGCCTCCCAAGACAAGACACTGAGGATTCCATGCGGCACGGCTGAGGGATCGAAGGAGAAATCTTCTTAGGCTCTTTGTTTGACTGAATTCACCTCTATTTTGACATGACTGTTTTCTCCCACACTTATAGTGGACCAGATATAACCACTGACTTGAGTTGACCCACCCTAAACACTTTATGCCAATAGGTTTGAATCCGGGTCGAAGGTCAGATAAAATATCCAGTGACTGGACAGTGAGTCTTTCGATCCCAGTTGTGTGCCCAGTGATTGGCTAGGAAACCTGTCAGTCAATCCCAGTTTTTTTCAGCGACTGGGCACTACACTGTGAAGTTGACACCAGTGTATTGAGTTAAGATGGCTGTTTTGAAAAAGGCTGACGTTATTAGCTTCATCTGCTTGTAGATCTGGGTCCATGTCACTGATATGATATTCCTGCCACATGTTCTGATGGTCCGTACTAAAAATGCCCTCCTGTTTATCTTGTTGATAGTGATAGCCACTGTGTTCAGCAGTCTAGCTCCCCTCCTGTTGCTGTTTTAATATTGTTTTATTATGATGAAGACCAACACTAAAGGCAAAAGGATGTTTTTATTTTCTCTGAGAGTGCAGAGTCTAAACATTTCTTCCAGAGTCATATATACTGCTCAAAAAAATAAAGGGAACACTGAAATAACACATCCTAGATCTGAATGAATGAAATAATCTTATTAGATACTTTTTTCTTTACATAGTTGAATGTGCTGACAACAAAATCACACAAAAATAATCAATGGAAATCCAATTTATCAACCCATGGAGGTCTGGATTTGGAGTCACACTCAAAATTAAAGTGGAAAACCACACTACAGGCTGATCCAACTTTGATGTAATGTTCTTAAAACAAGTCAAAATGAGGCTCAGTAGTGTGTGTGGCCTCCACGTGCCTGTATGACCTCCCTACAACGCCTGGGCATGCTCCTAATGAGGTGGCGGATGGTCTCCTTAGGGATCTCCTCCCAGACCTGGACTAAAGCGTCCGCCAACTCCTGGACAGTCTGTGGTGCAACATGGCGTTGGTGGATGGAGCGAGACATGATGTCCCAGATGTGCTCAATTGGATTCAGGTCTGGGGAACGGGCGGGCCAGTCCATAGCATCAATGCCTTCCTCTTGCAGGAACCGCTGACACACTCCAGCAACATGAGGTCTAGCATTGTCTTGCATTAGGAGGAACCCAGGGCCAACCGCACCAGCATATGGTCTCACAAGGGGTCTGAGGATCTCATCTCGGTACCTAATGGCAGTCAGGCTACCTCTGGCGAGCACATGGAGGGCTGTGCGGCCCCCCAAAGAAATGCCACCCCACACCATGACTGACCCACCGCCAAACCGGTCATGCTGGAGGATGTTGCAGGCAGCAGAACGTTCTCCACGGCGTCTCCAGACTCTGTCACGTGCTCAGTGTGAACCTGCTTTCATCTGTGAAGAGCACAGGGCGCCAGTGGCGACTTTGACAATCTTGGTGTTCTCTGGCAAATGCCAAACGTCCTGCACGGTGTTGGGCTGTAAGCACAACCCCCACCTGTGGACGTCGGGCCCTCATACCACCCTCATGGAGTCTGTTTCTGACCGTTTGAGCAGACACATGCACATTTGTGGCCTGCTGGAGGTCATTTTGCAGGGCTCTGGCAGTGCTCCTCCTGCTCCTCCTTGCACAAAGGCGGAGGTAGCGGTCCTGCTGCTGGGTTGTTGCCCTCCTACGGCCTCCTCCACGTCTCCTGATGTACTGGCCTGTCTCCTGGTAGCGCCTCCATACTCTGGACACTACGCTGACAGACACAGCAAACCTTCTTGCCACAGCTCGCATTGATGTGCCATCCTGGATGAGCTGCACAACCTGAGCCACTTGTGTGGGTTGTAGACTCCGTCTCATGCTACCACTAGAGTGAAAGCACCGCCAGCATTCAAAAGTGACCAAAACATCAGCCAGGAAGCATAGGAACTGAGAAGTTGTCTGTGGTCCCCACCTGCAGAATCACTCCTTTATTGGGGGTGTCTTGCTAATTGCCTATAATTTCCACCTGTTGTCTATTCCATTTGCACAACAGCTTATGACATTTATTGTCAATCAGTGTTGCTTCCTAAGTGGACAGTTTGATTTCACAGAAGTGTGATTGACTTGGAGTTACATTGTGTTGTTTAAGTGTTCCCTTTATTTTTTTGAGCAGTATATTTAAATATATGTCTCTGATTTCAACCTGTCTGCTTCATGCCCTAATCCTGAATCATCCTATTGTTGACTGTCCCTTTGCAAAGAATCAACCAATGAATGGATAGATACAATTATTGTAAAAATGTCTTCAAAACACTTATCTGAGAGTTTTACTATTTTGTGGATCCGGTCTTCTGATTCAGTACCCGATCAGTACAGCCAGTGGGAGATTTGCACTGTCAGTGTCAACGTATTGTTCAGTCAGTCAGTGGAGTTTGTCCACAGCCACAACATGCCCAATCCTTCTGGCTTATTTTTCTCCTGTGTCTTTGTGTGTATTTATAGTGTTACTCGTTTGAGGTCTGTCTGAGTTCACTGCTTGATCTTGTCATCAGTTCAATGTTGTTGGAATGGTCACCCACATCCTCTTTCTGACGTTACAGTATAAATGGATCATATTTTTATGATTAATTTTTTTCTTTTTTGTAGATGTTTTTGTTGTATTTATTCCTGAAAGCTCAGGCGATTTGTTATATTTTTGAGAGTAAAAAGAAGACAAGAAGCCGCACCAAACTGTGCTCTTATGACCATAACCGCGTGTTGCTTTTCTCCCTATGTTTTTCTGTTGGCTGGACTAGGCTCCATCGCGCTGTGCTCCACGTCATGACTGATGTGTGTATGTATAGCGCTGTGCTCCACGTCATGACTGATGTGTGTATGTATAGCGCTGTGGGTATGTATAGCGCTGTGGGTATGTATAGCGCTGTGGGTATGTATAGCGCTGTGGGTATGTATAGCGCTGTGGGTATGTATAGCGCTGTGGGTATGTATAGCGCTGTGGGTATGTATAGCGCTGTGGGTATGTATAGCGCTGTGCTCCACGTCATGACTGATGTATGTATAGCGCTGTGGGTATGTATAGCGCTGTGGGTATGTATAGCGCTGTGGGTATGTATAGCGCTGTGGGTATGTATAGCGCTGTGCTCCACGTCATGACTGATGTGTGTATGTATAGCGCTGTGTGTATGTATAGCGCTGTGTGTATGTATAGCGCTGTGGGTATGTATAGCGCTGTGGGTATGTATAGCGCTGTGTGTATGTATAGCGCTGTGGGTATGTATAGCGCTGTGTGTATGTATAGCGCTGTGTGTATGTATAGCGCTGTGGGTATGTATAGCGCTGTGGGTATGTATAGCGCTGCGTGTATGTATAGCGCTGCGGGTATGTATAGCGCTGTGTGTATGTATAGCGCTGTGTGTATGTATAGCGCTGTGGGTATGTATAGCGCTGTGGGTATGTATAGCGCTGTGGGTATGTATAGCGCTGTGGGTATGTATAGCGCTGTGGGTATGTATAGCGCTGTGTGTATGTATAGCGCTGTGTGTATATATAGCGCTGTGGGTATGTATAGCGCTGTGTGTATGTATAGCGCTGTGTGTATGTATAGCGCTTGTTGTCTGTCTGTCTGTCTGTCGTGTACTTTTAATCATGATAATGATTTATAAAAGTCCTCTTCACGCCAGGTTCAACTGGGAGGCAACTTGGCGTGTGTTCTCTGCAGTTTTACATTTTTCTTTTAACAGTACCCTTTGCATATTTTTTTTCTCTGAAAGAAGTCAACTGTTTTCAGCTTTTCTTAGTGTCTTTGATTCTATTTGGGTTTAGTGTATATACACATGGCTGTGCAGTCTGACACAATGGCCCAAAAGTCATTCTGTTGATGAACGCATAACGGAACATTTCAGAGTAGGTTCTGGGTCTAGAACAGAGTGGCTTCTAGTTCTAGAACAGAGTGGCTTAGACAAGCAGTAGCATATGACATAAGCCAGAGCCACTCTTCTGCTCAAGTGGTTTTGGAATAAATGGCTCCTGCTCAAGTGGTTTTGGCCATGTATTCCAAAATGATTTTATTGTAGTTCATAATTCCATGTGTTCCAATTCCCTGATGTCATTTCGTACACGTGCCTTTTGGATTTTAATTTGGCTTGCAGCTATCCAAATATATAATGATAAAATAAGCATTTCAAAAGAGGATGTCTCTGGAAACTTTTGTTTTCATGTACCATGTGTTTCAACTGCTGTTCAAATAACTGTTTGAGGGAAATTAATTGTTTGTTTTATAAATCATAGTGTTTTTTAATTTTAAATCAAAGATCTTTGTAAATTACAATAACTTGGAAGGCTGTGCTTTGAATACAACTAATTAGAGAAAGTAGTATTTTATTGAACAGACCCATTGAGTTTTTTGCCTTTGCTAAAAAATGTATTAAAGTAATATGAAAACTGGTTTGTGTATGGCATTCTTTACTGGGATAGTATAATCATGACATTTCAGGGGTAGAAGTTTTAAGAATTCCTGATCTTCTTACTTCAGAAAATAAAAGAATGAAGGTGAAAGGCGACTACATTTCACATACTTTCTCACGGTCGTTTTGAGATTTCAGATCTGAAATGTTTTACATCTGAAAATATGATCAGATACATTCCTTATACTACTGTGATGAAAATGACCCAGAATCACTTTAGTTTTATCCCCATTTTCCACATTTGGACGGGATAATCTAAATAATTGATATCAGTCTGCCGGGTTATGTGGGTGTTGCCCTAATTCCAACCTGGCTGATATACAGGCCCTGTGTTTTAATATGGGTAACGATGAGATACAACATGTTGTCATGACGTTGGCCTGTGGGTAAGGTTTATGACCCCCCCATAAATATCTTTCTCCCTTCCCCTCTCTCTCTGACCCTACTGAAGGACTTGAATAGCCTGTGTTAAATATAGAGAGTCTGGGAACATCAAACAAATGGGGAAAAGGAACCATATTTTGGTAATAAAACCAGTTGGAAATATGCTTGATAACGCAATGAGTATGGAGGTCAGTTCATTGTTATCTGGGACATTATGATTGATGACAGGACGACATAAACTGTACCTGAGAAAGTATACACCCTCTAGTTATCAGAGTCACATGGAATTGTTATGCAATTGAAATGTTTGATATTGAAATTGTTTGTTAGGAGATTAAATGTAATTTTAGCTTCCAAATGAGAGAATTGGGTTTTCATAAGGAAAGTGCCCTGCTCGATCATTGGCCCAACCCTGTGAAGAGACAGGGGTTATAAACGATGAAACACCTCCTTCCCCCCTCTCCACTATATAAGCCTTTGATGAAAAGATAACCGGGAGTTCCAGTACGGGAGGTCTGCAGCCTCTACGTTAGAACGACACACATGTTAACTAAACCATATCAAGGACAGAACTAAGCCAACCTCGGCGTGAGCTATGGTATGAACTGGTATGAACTTTGAGCTTATTCACTACAGAAGTGATACTTCCTAGCCGTTGAGTTAGCCGCTGCTAACGTGGGCTAGGAAAGGACGGACGACGGATCCAGTCTAACAACCAGACGAAGATACCACCACGTATCCAATTTACCACCATTGACATTCTTCCACTACAGGAAGATCTGTTGGCCAACCCGGCCAGCATCTACGACCAATCTACCGACGCGCAGCTCAGAGTAAATATTTATTGCATTTTCCTTTTCCAAATGGGCGGTAATTTAGAATGCATAAGATAATGTATTTACGATAGCATAGCTGCTGTTTGTGGTTCCTAAGTCTTCCCGCCCTTTCATTCAAGCCCAACCCCCTTTCCTTTGTGTAACCAGCCATGATACAG
This sequence comes from Salmo trutta, assembly GCF_901001165.1. Taxonomy (NCBI): domain Eukaryota; kingdom Metazoa; phylum Chordata; class Actinopteri; order Salmoniformes; family Salmonidae; genus Salmo; species Salmo trutta. The sequence continues at coordinate 9,812,962 of NC_042957.1, read as the reverse complement.
GCTCCGTCCACCAGGACGTTTTCTGTATGACATCATTGGTATTCTGTGTATTTGTAATTCTGTGTGATTAGTTAGGTATTTAGTAAATAAATAATTAAACCCAATTTTGTATTGCTGATTCAACTTGTTAGCCAGGGTTCGTGAAGATAACCAAGAATTTACAAATTTCATTATGAGACTGAAAATAAGTTAAGGGTTAATATTGACTGCTATCGATGTAAAATATTACTAAGTATTTTAAGAGTTTATTCGGAAGATAACAGCTCTATAAACGTTCTTCCGTGGTGCCCCGACTTTCTAGTTAATTACATTTACATGATTAGCTTAATCAGGTAATATTAATTACAGAGAAATCATTTTATAAGTTAGCATGTCATATCACTTAATCCGGCATAGCCAAAGACACGACAATGTGGTAGTGTTGGGTTCTGAGAATATGAAATATACTTATTCATGTCACTGAGGGAGGGTTTAGGGTCTACACCAGAAGTTAATGGTTATAGGAGGAAGGTATATAGTGTGTGCAGTTAAGCTTGGAATGTTTTGAGTGCAGGGAAGCGATCACATGTGGCAGGCGTCGATAAGGGGAGAGACATGGATTAGTGGTGTTGGGGGCCGAGGTCAGGTCATGTTAAAGGAGAAAGAAAAGTTTATGGCCGTTTTACTTCGTTTCCTGCCTAGCAGTAAAGATACAATGTTTGTTCAGATGGGTAGGAGAAGACTCAGCCTAGGAGAAAGGGTTAAATACGAGTGTTTGTGTGAAAATGTTTTAGTCTAATGCAGCTGTATTGATCCTGTGGGAAGAATAAACTTGGTTTAAGCTTTCATAGTGTCTGTAGAGTTTTTACTCTGAGAATTACAACCTAACAGTAATAATGGGACTAGAACCCAGTTAATATAGAGAGCTAGTTCTACCTACTGTAGTTGAATTAGAACCTAACAGTAATAATGGGACTAGAACCCAGTTAATATAGAGAGCTAGTTCTACCTACTGTAGTTGAATTAGAACCCAACAGTAATAATGGGACTAGAACCCAGTTAATATAGAGCGCTAGTTCTACCTACTGTAGTTGAATTAGAACCTAACAGTAATAATGGGACTAGAACCCAGTTAATATAGAGAGCTAGTTCTACCTACTGTAGTTGAATTAGAACCCAACAGTAATAATGGGACTAGAACCCAGTTAATATAGAGAGCTAGTTCTACCTACTGTAGTTGAATTAGAACCCAACAGTAATAATGGGACTAGAACCCAGTTAATATAGAGAGCTAGTTCTACCTACTGTAGTTGACTGTTGGTCACTCTGGATAAGGGTGTCTACTAAATGACTAAGATGTCATGTGGATTCTGCCACTGATTGGAAATGGAAAACAAGAGGGTGGCGTCTTGTCCTAGTTAATCTCTCGGAGTGGAAGAGGAATAATGGACCCTAAATACTCCCAATGGAATAGGCAGGAAGCAGCCTAGTCTTCAGTGAGCACTGGAGTACAGTAGGAGCTGACGTACTGAAGGGTCTGCCGACGTCAGGTGGTGTCTCTTTTGGGCTATACAATTTTAACAGAAGGTGCAGTGAGATAGAGGTTAGAGGCATGTCAGTGACCGAAAGGTAGTTAGTTTCAAATCCCAGGTCTGATGACCATAATCTACCAAGTGAACTGGGTTGATGTGTTTGAATGTATATAACATGTATTTGACCCAGGTCGGCAGGCTTGATGGTGGACATTGCAGTCCATCCAATTATCGTGAATGACTGGCTGTTATTAAAAGACTTGGGACGTGTGATGTAGTTCATTACGTGACTTGTCTCATGTTAATGTGTGTGTGGTTCACTGGCATGGCATGACGGCAGGTGCTCAGTCTGGAAAATCTGGAAGCACTTGATGAATCAGAAAGAGAGGACGGAGTGTTTTTATCTTGTCGTCCACTTCATCATTCTCTTCATTTTGTCTTTGCATAGGTTAGCAGAGCATGGTGTAACACTCCAGTAGTTATATGAGAGGATGGCCCTTGACCTTTTAACAGCAGCACATTGACTACTACTTGACCATTCAAGAGCAGCTCACTGACTACACCTACTGACCCGTAGAGACGAGTGTACAAGAAGTGAAAAGTCAACACGCTCTTTCACATCATCTCTCTGTCTCTCATCTCCCTCTAATGTATTTAAGTAGAGAAACCCAATATGGCAGCATGGTGCACGTTGTCCATCCAAAGAGCCCTGCCCTGCTGCTTATTTGAGGAGCGGCTGGGAGATGAGAGGTTTATACCAGGAGAGGAAGGGGCCAGGCCTGGATAGGACTGGGAGGTGAGAGGTTTATACCAGGAGAGGAAGGGGCCAGGCCAGGGCTGGGAGATGAGAGGTTTATACCAGGAGAGGAAGGGGCCAGGCCAGGGCTGGGAGATGAGAGGTTTATACCAGGAGAGGAAGGGGCCAGGCCTGGATAGGACTGGGAGGTGAGAGGTTTATACCAGGAGAGGAAGGGGCCAGGCCAGGGCTGGGAGATGAGAGGTTTATACCAGGAGAGGAAGGGGCCAGGCCAGGGCTGGGAGATGAGAGGTTTATACCAGGAGAGGAAGGGGCCAGGCCAGGGCTGGGAGATGAGAGGTTTATACCAGGAGAGGAAGGGGCCAGGCCTGGATAGGGCAGGGAGATGAGAGGTTTATACTAGGAGAGGAAGGGGCCAGGCCTGGATAGGACTGGGAGGTGAGAGGTTTATACCAGGAGAGGAAGGGGCCAGACCAGGGCTGGGAGATGAGAGGTTTATACCAGGAGAGGAAGGGGCCAGGCCAGGGCTGGGAGATGAGAGGTTTATACCAGGAGAGGAAGGGGCCAGGCCTGGATAGGGCTGGGAGATGAGAGGTTTATACCAGGAGAGGAAGGGGCCAGGCCTGGATAGGGCAGGGAGATGAGAGGTTTATACCAGGAGAGGAAGGGGCCAGGCCTGGATAGGACTGGGAGGTGAGAGGTTTATACCAGGAGAGGAAGGAGCCAGACCAGGGCTGGGAGATGAGAGGTTTATACCAGGAGAGGAAGGGACCAGGATAGAGCTAGAGAGAAGAATGGAATGAAATTGATTCAATGAAACACAAGTCAGTTTGTTTGACCCTGTCAGTAGACCATGACTGTCTTTTTTCTGTTTGATGAATATTTGATTAGTTTGTGCCATGGGAGAACATACTGTAATTGTGTTATATCATTATGTACTCTGGTGAATTCAAGATCTGTCTCACCCCTCTAATGGGTTTGATGGCTGTATTTTGTTTTATTATACCACAGTCCGTCCGTATCAAAGACTAGTAACCTTATTGTATCAATCAATTATTTTTCTCATTCTATGAAAGAAAAAAACAGAACATTTGGAAATCCATCAAAATCTAACAAAAGGCCAAGAACCTCTTTTTAGCTCAACTGAAGAGTTGCAAATTACTTTGGCCTCCTCGAAGAAAGAAAAAAAATACAAAATTATCCCTTTTTCCAGCAAGGTTTATTCCCTAGCATTTCTCTGAAAATGTCACAGTGCAGTTCAAATGCTGTACAGATGGCAAGCGGGCGGTCATTAGCAGAAGGTGTGCCTTAATCCCTTAAAGTCTCTCTCTATAGCTACAGCTTGCTTTACACGTCAGTGTTTGGTTTGGTGGAAAGCTTCTCAATTTTTCCAAATGTTTTTCCTATCTAAAATAGTCAGTATTTCTTTTTTTTTTTTATCTACTACTAACTTCTCTGTTATTTTCTGAAAGTCACATTACGTCTTGAGCATGGGAAAATATCACCACCACACAACAAAAGGTTGACATATATGTAAGTATACATTTGTTATTCACACCCCTTGTCTTTTTTTACATTTTGTTGTGTTACAGCCTGAATTAAAAAAATGGATTCAATTGAGATATTTTGTCACTGGCCTACACGCACACACAACACCCCATAATGTAAAAGCGGAAATCTTTTTTTCAGCATTTTTACAAATTAATTAAAAATGAAAAGCTGACATGTCTTGAATCAATAAGTATTCAACCCTTTTGTTATGGCAAGCCTAAATAAGTTCAGGTGTAAAATGTTGCTTAACAAGTCACATAATAAGTTGCATGGACTGTGTGCAATAATAGCGTTTAAATGATTTCTGAATGACTACCTCATCTCTGTACCCCACACATATAATTATCAGTATGGTCCCCCAGTCGAGCAGTGCATTTCAAACACAGATTCAATTACAAAGACCAGGGAAGTTTTCCAATCCCTCGTGAAGAAGGGCTACTATAGATAGATGTGTAAAAATAAAAAAAAGCAGACATTGAATCTCTCTTTGAGCATTTTGAAGTTATTAATTACACTTTGGATGGTGTATCAATACACCCAATCACTACAAAGGTACAGGCTTCCTTCCTAACTCATTTGCCGGAGAGGAAGGAAACCGCTCAGGGATTTCACCAATGGTGACTTTAAAAGTTACAGCGTTTAATGGCTGTGATAGGAGAAAACTGAAGATGGATCAACAACATGGGGGGGGGGGGGGGGGATGACTGGTTTGTTATCAACATTTTGAAGGCACACTACAAATATATCCCAATTTGATGTTTTTGTACATTAATTACACTTCTAATTTATATACAGTATACACACACTGTGTACAAAACATTAAGGACACCTGCTCTTTCCATGACAGACTGACCAGGTGAATCCAGGTGAAAGCTATGATCCCTTATTGATGTCACTTGTTAAGTCCACTTCAAATCAGTGTAGATGATTTTTAAGCCTTGAGACAATTGAGACCTGGATTGTGTATGTGTGCCATTCAGAGGGTGAATGGGCAAGACAAAAGATTTAAGTGCCTTTGAACAGGGTACGATAGTAGGTGCCAGGCGCACAGGTTTGAGTGTATCAAGAACTGCAACGCTGCTGGGCTTTTTACACTCAGTTTCCCATGTATCAAGAATGGTCCACCAACCAAAGAACATCCAGCCAACTTGACACAACTGTGTGAAGCATTGGAGTCAACATGGGCCAGCATCCCTGTAGAATGCTTTCAACATCTTGTGGAGTCCATGTCCTGATGAATTCAGGCTGTTCTGAAGGCAAAAGGGGGTGGGGGATGCAACTCAATATTCAGTTCCTAATGTTTTGTATACTCAGTGTACACAGCTATTGTGGAGCATTTAGGAATGCAGTATTTCCCTGTCTGAAGTCGGGTGTCGTTTTTAAATCGCACTGGGGCTGATCTGTAATACAGTGCCAGGACAATATCCAGGAGTCTCACAGGAATCTCTGGTACTTTTTACTTCCATAGGTGTGAAGTTTGAGAATTAAAATATCACATTTCAGACCTATGTCAAAGTTCTCTTTTTTCTTTAGCTCTGTAAGTAGTGAAGATATTTTAGAGTTCCAGTTACTGGCAAAAAATATATATAATTTTTGGTCTGGTATGTATGAATAATCAATTTAATAAATGTGATATATCAATGATAACCATAATCCACCAGAGATTATTATTTTTTGGACCCAACTCTGGTTCATCTCAAGTTTAATCAAACGTGTAAATAAACTTAGCTTTCTGATGAAACTGATATTTAGCAACAGTTTCAACACCCACTTAATCTTTAGAATAAACAACAACAGAAGTGCCCAAACAGGATATCATATCCTAAAGAAGTTTCGGTGCAATTGACAAGAATATCTCACTGACACATAATATTCCGCAACAGATTAATTGCAAAAACAATATCACAGCCGAAATGATGAAAACATTCAAACACGTGTAAAAGTGCAGAGAAAATACTAGATTGCTGTAAAGTATCCCAACGGTTCACTTCTAACCTCCGGCTGCAACACTGTGGCTCCTCTCCCCTAACCAACCAAACCGCCACTGGGACCACCGTGGTCCTCTCTGATCCCCGGCTGAGTTAGGGCTCACGTTTCCAGGCTATGGCTTTCCTCAGGACTGGGCTGTTGTGAGGCCGGCTGAATGTAGGTGTGACCAGACCCAGAATACTCCTGCAGGTGAATGGGTACCTCCTCTGGTCCTCCTGTCCTCTTCCTGTCAGTGTCTCTCTTTTTACCCCCCTGGCCCTGGCGGCACACCCTACTGCTACCCTTCGAACTGACTGCTTGCCCTCTGAAGAGCTGCGCCCGACGCTGGCACAGCCCCACCTTACTGAGCAGGATAAAGACATCCCCCCTGAAAGTCTTGGTGAAGATGGCGTACAGGAAGGGGTTGGCACAAGAGTTGAGAGGGTAGAAGAGCACCAGCAGGATCTTAGAGTTGGACACGGTGATAAGCGGCCGGTCAACAACGGCCGACATGGCGTAAAACGAGATGGGCGCCATACACAGGAAGTCAGTGAAGATGAGGATGGCCATGCGTTTGGCAATGTTGGTGTCTTTAGACCCTGAGCAGTAGTAAGGGTTGTGCACGGCGTAGTAGATCTTCATGTAACAGGTACAGATCACCAGGAATGCCAGGATGTTTAGGATCAAGACTGAGACAATGTAGACCTGGGCCATGGTGGACTGGGTATCCATGGGCAGGCAGATACTGACCTGATAGATAAAGATCAAATAAATCACCAATCAATACATCAATCAATTAATACATAAAGAAAGAAAATAAAGATTTTTGGGGGGATGGATCCTTGAATCAACCAATCAATTAATCAATACTGACCTTCTGGTAGCTGCTAACCCCCACTAGGGGGAGCATCGCTAGGAGGAGGCAGAACAACCATCCAGCCAGCATCACAGCAGTGGCGTGGGGCAGACGCAACTTCCTGTCCAGCCTCATGGCGAACGTTATTGCGTACCACCTCTCTAGCGTAATCACCGTCAGCGTATACACCGACAGCTCGCTGGCGAACACCGTGAAGAACCCCGCCAACCCGCAGCCCGGTCCCGTCTGCCAGTCGATGGCGTGGTTGTAGTACTCCGCCTGGGTGTGAAGGTCCACTGAGGCGATGAGGAGGAGATATATCCCCATGCAGAGGTCAGCGAAGGCCAGGTGACACATGAGGAAGCGTGAGACGGAGAGCTTGTAGTGGGAGGTGAGGAGGACCAGTAGCACCACCATGTTACCTACTACAGCCAGCAGAGACACAAACCACACAGACACACGCAGGAAGCTGAAGCCCATGATGTCCTCGCACGGGTTGAACTCGTCAGGTGCAGGGGCGCAGGTCACCTCCTCGCCCTCCTCACAGACCACGTAGTCATAGCGATTGTCAAAGTCCTGGCTGGTGTCCTCCTGCGGGTTCTGTAAGATGAGATAAGACAAGACAATTGCCTTGCTCAAGTGCACAACGGCAGGACATGGTATCAAAGAAACTTTAAAAAATATATATTTGATTTTTCATTCCTTTCCACTCCACATACAAAGTTATACATACGAACAACTTACAGATGCACACAATGGCTACATCTCATCTGCCCAGACCCGCATGCTCACACTCCCGTCCCCAGTGTCTACATGCTCACACTCTCCTCCCCAGTGTCTACATGCTCACACTCTCCTCCCCAGTGTCTACCTGCTCACACTCTCATCCCCAGTGTCTACCTGCTCACACTCCCGTCCCCAGTGTCTACATGCTCACACTCCCGTCCCCAGTGCCTGGTCACATTCCCGTCCCTAGTGCCTGGTCACATTCCCATCCCTAGTGCCTGGTCACACTCCCATCCCTAGTGCCTGGTCACATTCCCGTCCCTAGTGCCTGGTCACATTCCCATCCCTAGTGCCTGGTCACACTCCCATCCCTAGTGCCTGGTCACACTCCCATCCCTAGTGCCTGGTCACATTCCCATCCCTAGTGCCTGGTCACATTCCCATCCCTAGTGCCTGGTCACACTCCCATCCCTAGTGCCTGGTCACATTCCCATCCCTTGTGCCTGGTCACACTCCCATCCCTAGTGCCTGGTCACATTCCCATCCCTAGTGCCTGGTCACATTCCCATCCCTAGTGCCTGGTCACACTCCCATCCCTAGTGCCTGGTCACACTCCCATCCCTAGTGCCTGGTCACATTCCCATCCCTAGTGCCTGGTCACACTCCCATCCCTAGTGCCTGGTCACATTCCCATCCCTAGTGCCTGGTCACATTCCCATCCCTAGTGCCTGGTCACATTCCTATCCCTAGTGCCTGGTCACATTCCCATCCCTAGTGCCTGGTCACACTCCCATCCCTAGTGCCTGGTCACATTCCCATCCCTAGTGCCTGGTCACATTCCCATCCCTAGTGCCTGGTCACATTCCCATCCCTAGTGCCTGGTCACATTCCCATCCCTAGTGCCTGGTCACATTCCCATCCCTAATGCCTGGTCACATTCCCATCCCTAGTGTCTGGTCACACTCCCATCCCTAGTGCCTGGTCACATTCCCATCCCTAGTGCCTGGTCACACTCCCATCCCTTGTGCCTGGTCACATTCCCGTCCCTAGTGCCTGGTCACACTCCCATCCCTAGTGTCTGCCTGGTCACACTCCCATCCCTAGTGCCTGGTCACATTCCCATCCCTAGTGCCTGGTCACATTCCCATCCCTAGTGCCTGGTCACATTAGTGCCTGGTCACACTCCCATCCCTAGTGCCTGCCTGGTCACACTCCCATCCCTAGTGCCTGGTCACATTCCCATCCCTAGTGCCTGGTCACACTCCCATCCCTAGTGTCTGGTCACATTCCCGTCCCTAGTGCCTGGTCACATTCCCATCCCTAGTGCCTGCATTATTGTTTTCCATTTGGCCTTAAATTATGTTAATGATGGCAGATTGATTGCTTTCCAAGTTTTTAGTATACGTATCTCACTACACCCCCATATGTATGTCTTGAAATGTCCAGATGGACAGAATAAAAGTAAGTTTGTATTGTAATACTTCTGACATCCAACTTTCTAGCTCCACCCACAACTTCCAGACCTTAAACCATTCCCAGAAAGTATGGATCATACTAGTTTTACACTTAGGACATTTGTGAATTTTGTCTCTTGTATAATACATTCTAAACATTAGTTTATACTAGATTAAGCGTACATTTTCTTTAACTGTAATTTGGTTAGATATGCTCCAACTGTCTCTCCATCTTGTGCTAACAAGTTATTTTTAAGTCTTGGTTCCAATAGTTCATATTTTTTTCTGAGAGATTGTCAGTTGGATATGCTCTCTGCAAGGTTTTGTATATCTTACCTATTATATGAACATCCTTTTCTGACTCAAATATGATTCCCTCAAGGTTGCTCTGATGTCCAAAAGATTTCAAGTCAAAATGTTTGTGATATGTAACTTTTAAGTATTAAAGATACTAATGATATCAATACCAGATACCCTCTGGTTTCCGGCCCACCCCCCACCAGATACCCTCTGGTTTCCGGCCCACCCCCCACCAGATTTTCCCACAGTCAGTGCTGGGATAGAAACAGGTGATCCCCTCTTACCTTCAGCGTCTCCCCGAAGCCCACGTCATCGTCCGGCTGCCCACCGAAGTAGGCGTGGTAGTTGAGGCTGCTGTGGAAGTCTCTCCAGGGGTCTCCCTGGGTATCTCTGAAGCCCCCCTCACTGGGCTCCTGGTCGGCTGTGTCTGCAGTGGGGTCTCCCTGAAGGGATGGGACTGTGAGAGGACCTACGGACCTCTTCTGCTGCTGGTCGTAGAATGCTGTCAGATTACAGATGATGTACTCCAGGTATCTGCAATATCCAGGCCGGGTTACTGAAAAGCCTTTTGTGACATTCGTGACTTTGACGAAGGGCTTTCTGAATACAGTTTGATTGAGATCAAATTTGATTGATAGATGAATGTGTTTTTGTGAGCAATAATTATTGTATGTGAAAGAATCAGTTGAGTATGTGACGGACATTGTAAGTTGCAACATTAAAAATGGTGAATGTCGGTAAGTTGAAGTTGAGTGAAAACAAATAAATGCAAAATACCTCTTCATACACTCCTGGGTCCGGCAATCATATTAATTATTTACCCAGTTAAATAAGAAAAACGTATGAATATTTTGAGAGGGTCATTAGTCTTGCTCAGACGTTGGCCTTCCTACAATAACAGTGTTGACTGACAGTAATTAAAGCTGCATAATAAAAAAGTGTAGGTAAACGCGTCAGAGTTGAATTCACGCCAATAACATCCACACTGAAGTAGTACAGCTGTGCCATTGAACAGCCATTCATCATACTGTAACTTTACTCAATGCACAATACAGTACAGTACCAGGGTTGGTAAGCCTACAATACACACTACTACAGTACAGTACCAGGGTTGGTAAGTCTACAATACACACTACTACAGTACAGTACCAGGGTTGGTAAGCCTACAATACACACTACTACAGTACAGTACCAGGGTTGGTAAGCCTACAATACACACTACTACAGTACAGTACCAGGGTTGGTAAGTCTACAATACATACTACTGCACTACAGTACAGTACCAGGGTTGGTAAGTCTACAATACACACTACTACAGTATAGTACCAGGGTTGGTAAGTCTACAATACACACTACTACACTACAGTATAGTACCAGGGTTGGTAAGTCTACAATACACACTACTACACTACAGTATAGTACCAGGGTTGGTAAGTCTACAATACATACTACTACACTACAGTACAGTACCAGGGTTGGTAAGTCTACAATACACACTACTACAGTACAGTACCAGGGTTGGTAAGTCTACAATACACACTACTACAGTACAGTACCAGGGTTGGTAAGACTACAATACACACTATTACACTACAGTACAGTACCAGGGTTGGTAAGTCTACAATACACACTACTACACTACAGTACAGTACCAGGGTTGGTAAGTCTACAATACACACTACTACAGTACAGTACCAGGGTTGGTAAGTCTACAATACACACTACTACAGTATAGTACCAGGGTGGTAAGTCTACAATACACACTACTACAGTACAGTACCAGGGTGGCAAGTCTACAATACACACTACTACAGTACAGTACAGTACCAGGGTGGGTAAGTCTACAATACACACTACTACACTACAGTACCAGGGTTGGTAAGTCTACAATACACACTACTACAGTACAGTACCAGGGTTGGTAAGCCTACAATACACACTACTACAGTACAGTATCAGGGTTGGTAAGTCTACAATACACATACTACACTACAGTACCAGGGTTGGTAAGTCTACAATACACACTACTACAGTACAGTACCAGGGTTGGTAAGTCTACAATACACACTACTACGCTAAGTACAGTACCAGGGTTGGTAAGTCTACAATACACACTACTACAGTACACTACACTACAGTACCAGGGTTGGTAAGTCTACAATACACACTACTACACTACACTACACTACAGTACCAGGGTTGGTAAGTCTACAATACACACTACTACACTACAGTACCAGGGTTGGTAAGTCTACAATACACACTACTACATTACAGTACCAGGGTTGGTAAGTCTACAATACACACTACTACAGTACAGTACCAGGGTTGGTAAGTCTACAATACACACTACTACACTACAGTACACTACCAGGGTGGGTAAGTCTACAATACACACTACTACAGTATAGTACCAGGGTTGGTAAGTCTACAATACACACTACTACACTACAGTACAGTACCAGGGTTGGTAAGTCTACAATACACACTACTACACTACAGTACCAGGGTTGGTAAGTCTACAATACACACTACACTACCAGGGTTGGTAAGTCTACAATACACACTACTACACTACAGTACCAGGGTTGGTAAGTCTACAATACACACTACAGTACAGTACCAGGGTTGGTAAGTCTACAATACACACTACTACACTACAGTACCAGGGTTGGTAAGTCTACAATACACACTACTACAGTACACTACCAGGGTTGGTAAGTCTACAATACACACTACTACACTACAGTACAGTACCAGGGTTGGTAAGTCTACAATACACACTACTACACTACAGTACCAGGGTTGGTAAGTCTACAATACACACTACTACAGTATAGTACCAGGGTTGGTAAGTCTACAATACACACTACTACACTACACTACAGTACCAGGGTTGGTAAGTCTACAATACACACTACTACACTACAGTACAGTACCAGGGTTGGTAAGCCTACAATACACACTACTACACTACAGTACAGTACCAGGGTTGGTAAGTCTACAATACACACTACTACACTACAGTACCAGGGTTGGTAAGTCTACAATACACACTACACTACCAGGGTTGGTAAGTCTACAATACACACTACTACACTACAGTACCAGGGTTGGTAAGTCTACAATACACACTACAGTACAGTACCAGGGTTGGTAAGTCTACAATACACACTACTACACTACAGTACCAGGGTTGGTAAGTCTACAATACACACTACTACAGTACACTACCAGGGTTGGTAAGTCTACAATACACACTACTACACTACAGTACAGTACCAGGGTTGGTAAGTCTACAATACACACTACTACACTACAGTACCAGGGTTGGTAAGTCTACAATACACACTACTACAGTATAGTACCAGGGTTGGTAAGTCTACAATACACACTACTACACTACACTACAGTACCAGGGTTGGTAAGTCTACAATACACACTACTACAGTACAGTACCAGGGTTGGTAAGTCTACAATACACACTACTACAGTACAGTACAGTACCAGGGTTGGTAAGTCTACAATACACACTACAGTACAGTACCAGGGTTGGTAAGTCTACAATACTACACTACACTACCAGGGTTGGTAAGTCTACAATACACACTACACTACCAGGGTTGGTAAGTCTACAATACACACTACTACACTACAGTACCAGGGTTGGTAAGTCTACAATACACACTACTACACTGCAGTACCAGGGTTGGTAAGTCTACAATACACACTACACTACCAGGGTTGGTAAGTCTACAATACACACTACTACACTACAGTACCAGGGTTGGTAAGTCTACAATACACACTACTACACTACAGTACCAGGGTTGGTAAGTCTACAATACACACTACTACAGTACAGTACCAGGGTTGGTAAGTCTACAATACACACTACTACACTACAGTACCAGGGTTGTAAGCCTACTTCACTCTATAATTTGCTTTTCATTTACCAAACCATCATTATCATCAAGTTTACTGGTTTATGTGTCTACAGTTAAAGGATAAAAGTTTTATTTATCTACAAACTCCTAGACAGAATAACAAATTATCATGTGTTAACCACACAAACAGCAACTCAACAAAAACATCACCAAACACAAGTTGCAAGCCTTTCTAGCCTGGTCCCAGATCTGTTTGTGCTGTATAGTCAATTTATATAGTTGTTATCATGTTTGGAATGACAATGACCATAGTTGTTGGCAAGAAAGCACAAACAGGTCTGGGACCAGGCTAAGGCCTTTCATATCTCCCATATAAATGAACTCGCATAGAGTTAGGAATTAGAATGGACATGAACCTTTTTATGACGGTATAAAAGGTTAGCCATTTTGGTAAGGGAGTTGGTCACTCAGTGCTGTGATAAGATATTGTGTAAAACAATGAATTTCAAGATATTGTGCACAGTAAGTTTATTAGCTAGCTAGCCAGCCAGCCAGCCAGCCAGCCAGCCAGCCAGCCAGCCAGCCAGCCAGCCAGCCAGCCAGCCAGTTTTACTGCAATGATTACGTGCATTTTCAAATTAACTGCCAATTTGCCAACATTCCATACAAACAATGCAGTCGAGCCACAGATGACAGGACTTAGACAAGTTGTAAATGCAACAAGTACTGATCTTGTATCATATAATAACACTTCCCAAGAAAACTAAAATGTAGACATTTATGGTCTGTTAACATAATATGTATAAACTATACAGTTTATAAAAGGTTAAATACAAATGTTCTGTATGAATAGCCTCTAAAATAGATTATACATATATTTTAGACTAAAATATAAAACATGTATAATCCATATAATATATTTTAGAGGCTATTCAAATAAAATTGTATTTGTTACATGCGCTGAATACAACAGTGAAATGCTTACTTTCTATTTACACAGAACATTTGTATACTTTGTATAGCTTTTATTCAAATGTTCTGTATAAATAGCCTCTAAAATGTATGACATAGCCTCTCTAGTAATTTAATAGAATCTCTATTCTAACTCACCCTCGTTTCTTCTTGAGGTTCTTGAAGCCGCAGCAGTGAGAGGGGTAGGTGAGGTCAGCGGTGGTCAGGTGTTTGAAGGTTTTGATTGGCGGAAGCTTCTTGAGGTTCCAGGCGCTGCGGGCCATCAGCTCCCTGAGAGACTCCAGCCCTGCCGTGGGGAGGGACGACACGGCCGTCAGGGACACGTCACTGTTAGGGAAGACAGATACGACAGCTGGAGGTTACTGAGGGCTCATAAAGGGGGTCCTGACTAGAGGTTGACCGATTATGATTTTTCAACGCCGATACCGGCTATTGGAGGACCAAAAAAAGCCGATACTGATTAATTGGCTGATATATATATATATATATATATAGTCATTATTATGACAATTACAACAATACTAAATGAACACTTTTATTTGAATATAATACATAATAAAATCAATTTAGTCTCAAATAAATAATGAAACATGTTCAATTTGGATTAAATAATGCAGAAACACAGTGTTGGAGAAGAAAGTAAAAGTGCAATGTAAAAAAACGTTTAATAAGTTCCTTGCTCAGAACATGAACACAGGAAAGCTGGTGGTTCCTTTTAACATGAGCCTTCAATATTCCCAGGTAAAAAGTTTTAGGTTATAGTTATTATAGGAATTATAGGACTATTTCTCTCTATACCATTTGTATTTCATATACCTTTGACTATTGGATGTTCTCATAGGCACTATAGTATTGCCAGCCTAATCTCGGGAGTTGATAGGCTTGAAGTCATAAACAGTGCAATGCTTGAAGCACAGCGAAGAGCTGCTGGCAAATGCAGGAAAGTGCTCTTTGAATGAATGCTCACGAGTCTGCTGCTGCCTACCACTGCTCAGTCAGACTGCTCTATCAAATCATAGACTTAATTATAATAAACACACAGAAATACGAGCCTTAGGTCATTAATATGGTCAAATCCGGAAACTATCATTTCGAAAACAAAACGTTTATTCTTTCAGTAAAATACGGAACCGTTCCGTATTTTATCTAACAGGTGGCATCCTTAAGTCTAAATATTGCTTTTACATTGCACAACCTTGAATGTTATGTCATAATTATGTACAATTCTGGCAAATGAATTACGGTCTTTGTTAGGAAGAAATGGTTTTCACACAGTTCGCAATGGGCCAGGCGGCCCAAACTGCTGCATATACCCTGACTCTGCTTGCACAGAACGCAAGAGAAGTGACACAATTTCCCTAGTTAAAAGAAATTCATGTTAGCAGGCAATATTAACTAAATATGCAGGTTTAAAAATATATACTTGTGTATTGATTTTAAGAAAGGCATTGATGTTTATGGTTAGGTACACATTGGTGCAACGACAGTGCTTTTTTCGCGAATATGCTTGTTTAATTATCACCCTTTTGGCGAAGTAGGTTGTGATTCAATGAGAAATTAACAGGCACCGCATCAATTATTTGCAATGCAGGACAAGCTAGATACACAAGTAATATCAACCATCTGTAGTTAACTAGTGATTATGTTAAGATTGATAATTTTTTTAATAAGATAAGTTTAATGCTAGCTAGCAACTTACCTTGGCTCCTTGCTGCACTCGCGTAACAGGTAGTCAGCCTGCCACGCAGTCTCCTCGTGGAGTGCAATGTAATCAGCCATAATCTGCGTCCAAAAATGCCGATTACCGATTGTTATGAAAACTTGAAATCGGCCCTAATTAAATCCGCCATTCCGATTAATCGGTCAACCTCTACTCCTGACATGCAGGGTTCATAGAGAGTTAATAAGAGGTCATAACAGTTCACAATAGTTCATACACAGAGGACAAGTAGAGTTCATACAGAGTTCATTAACAGTAAATAACAGTTCACACCACTGCCAGGAAATGGAGATGGCAGCTGGAGGTCACACAGGGTCATAGAGTTTATATAGCTGGGGTCACACATATTTGGTCCCCTCTAACATGGGAGAGTGTGTGTGTGTCACGTGTGTGTGTCACGTGTCTGTCAGTGTGGGTGCCTGTGTGCCAGCGTGTGTGTCGGTGTGTGTGTGTGTGTGCATGAGTCAGTTTGTGTGTGTCAAAATGTGTGTGTGCGTAAAAGTGCTGGAATGGTATTCGGAATCATAGGCCAAGATGGTTCATAAACTTCACTAAAGCAGATTACACCTAGTGATAGTTTATGCTTGCCCTGTTTATGACAGCAACACCTCCTCCCCTTTTAGTTGTTTTGATATGCATGGCTACATGTTTTGCCAAACCTCCAAATCTGGGATAAACATTTTTGCCAAATGCTTATTTATTCGCCAATTGTTAGACTAGTGACATCTCTGAAATGGAATGCAAAATACCAAACCTACATCTGGTTCCTGCAATAGTGTCCACCACTCTTCCATCGTCTTTAACTAATTAAACATGCTGTTTTTCATTGTCCACCGTCGCCATGACAAAGACAGAATCTCACTGGGATATTCACAGCTACGTTACATCCATTTCTCCTAAAGCATCCTGTGTGATTACCACTACATACAGCGCATTCAGAAAGTATTCAGACCCCTTGACTTTTTCCATATTTTGTTACGTTACAGCCTTATTCTAAAATGGACTAAATCATTTTTTCCCCCTCATCAATCTACACAATCTACACCCAATAATGAAACTGAAATATCACATTTACATACTGTAAGTACTCAGTACTTTGTTAAAGAACCTTCGGCAGCGTTTACAGCCTTGAGTCTTCTTGGATATGACGCTACAAGCTTGGCACACATGTATTTGGGGAGTTTCTCACATTCTCTGCAGATCCTCTCAAGCTCTGCACAGCTTTTTCAGGTCTCTCCAGAGATGTTCGATCAGGTTCAAGTCTGGGGTCGGCTGGGCAACTCAAGGACATTCAGAGACTTGTCCCTAAGTTACTCCTGCGTTGTTTTGGCTGTGTGCTTAGGGTTGTTGTCCTGTTGGAAGGTGAACCTTCACCCCAGTTTGAGGTCTCTTGAGCAGGTTTTCATCAAGGATCTCTCTGTGCTTTGCTCCATTCCTATTTCCCATGAGCTTGACTAGTCTCCCAGTCCCTGCTGCTGAAAAACATCCCCACAGCATGACACTTTCACCACCGTGCTTCACAGTAGTGATGGTGCCAGGTTTCCTCCAGACGTGACGCTTGGCATTCAGGCCAAAGAGTTCAATCTTGGTTTCATCAGAACAGAGAATCTTGTTTCTCATGGTCTGAGAGTCCTTTAGGTGCCTTTTCGCAAACTCTAAGCGGGCTGTCATGTGCCTTTTACTGAGGAGTGGCTTCCATCTGGCCACTCTACCACAAAGGCCTGATTGGTGGAGTGCTGCAGAGATGGTTGTCCTTCTGGAAGGTTCTCCCATCTCCACAGAGGAACTCTGGAGCTCTGTCAGAGTGACCATCGGGTTCTTGATCACCTCCCTGACCAAAGCCCTTCTCCCCCGACTGCTCAGGTTGGCCAGGCCAAACTGCTCAGTTAGGAAGAGTCTTGGTGGTTCCAATCTTTTTCCATTTTAAAATGGAGGCCACTGTGTTCTTGGGGACATTCAATGCAGACATTTTTTGGTATCCTTCACCAGATCCTTGCCTCGACACAATCCTGTCTTGGAGCTCTACGGACAATTATTTCGACCTCATGGCTTGGTTTTTGCTCTGATGCACTGTCAACTGTGGGACCTTATTTAGACAAATGTGTGCCTTTCCCAATCATGGCCAATCAATTAAATTTACCACAGGTGGACTCCAATCAAGTTGTAGAAACATCTCAAGGATGATCAATGGAAACAGGATGCACCTGAGCTCAATTTCGAGTCGCATAGCAAAGGGTCTGAAGACTTATGTAAATAAGGTATTCATGTTTATTTGTAATACATTTGCAAACATTTTGAAAAACCTGTTCTCGCTTTGTAATTATGGGGTATTGAGTGATGGTATTTTTGTATTAATTTCATCGATTTTAGAATAACAAGATGTTTCCTCTTCTAGCATACGAGTTAAATGACTTAACAATATTAAAATAAAAGGTAAGCCAAACAATGCATCAAATAAATCAGACTCTCTCTCACACACACACACAGACGACACAGAGCAACACTGGAGAATAACAGTGTGGGTCGAAGACTTGCCGATTGTCAATCAGAGATGTTTAAGCCATGACCTCATGTGGTTGACCTCACCACTCAGCCAGGCGTAGGACATGGGCCCTGCTCCAATATTTATAGAATAGAAATAGTCACCCATCCTTCCTTTCTTAAGTAAACATAGAGATAAGTGATTGGATGGGTATAATTATTACTTTCACCAATTCAGGTCAGTGATTATGTCATGGAAGGAAGGGAAGAAGGATTTCTGAAGTACTTGAAACAAGGCCTTAGTCCTGAGAGGGCTATGTAGTCCACCAGGCAGAAAAGGGATGGCGATCATGCTGCTGCTGCCTGCCAGCCACATCCCAAATTCCCACGCAGTTGCACTTGTTTTATCCTAGCTAGGCAAAATACAGAATAACAATCAAGCATTTTGTCAACAGTGATGACCGTTTGGAAACTGGAGTTAGGCTTTCTCCCTACTACATTGACTTTCGTTTGCTGTATGATAAAGTCCCTCACAAACATCTTTGATACAGATGTTTTTAGCAACTTCTGGGGTAGCTATTGCAGTTTTGATAGCGCAGTAAAAGTGCAGTAACTGCAGTCGACTGTGGTATTTTGGATGCAATAATTGCAGAATAACTGCAGTGTACTGCATTTGATCTGCAGTTATCCTGCACTGTAACTGCAGTTACACTGCAACATTACTGCAGTAAAGAAAAGTGGTATTTGCAGCATACTGCTGTTATACTGCACTCTAACTACAGTCATACAACAGTGTACTGCAATCTGACTGCAGTATGCTGCAAATACTGCATCCAAAATACCAGAAACTGCAATCATGGGGCCTCCCGAGTGGCGCAGCGGTCTAAGGCACTGCATCACAGTGCTTGAGTCATCACTACAGACCTAGGTTCGATCTCGGGCTGTATCACAACCGACCGTGATCCGGAGTCCCATAGGGTGGCACACAATTGGCCCAATGTCGTCCGGGTTTGGGGAGGGTTTGGCCTGGGGGGCTTTACTTGGCTCATCACACTCTAGCGACTCCTTATCGCTTGCCAGGTGCCTGCAGGCTGACCTTGGTCGTCAGTTGAACAGTGCTTCCTCCGACACATTGGTGCGGCTGGCTTCCGGATTAAGCAGGCGGGTGTTGAGAAAAAAATGAACTGCAATCATTGTCATGCCTACTCCCGCTCCCTCTCTCCAGAGCTCGATGTCGCCGGTCTACTAACCACCGGCCCTGGCAACCTTTATTACGTACACCTGCTCCCCATCATTACGCACACCTGGATCTCATCATCACCTTGATTACCATCCCTTTATATATCCCTCAGTAGCCTCAGTCAACAGGCAGTATTGGTTTGCTTTCATGTTCAATAGCATCCCCTGTTTTGTTAATCTGCCTTGCATCATTGTTATAAAACTCTACTTCTGCACCTGCTTCCTGAGTATACCTGACAATCATTTGTAATATTCTTAGCTAGGCAACCACTTGTTGTTCTACTATTGAAATCGAACTTCAGATCATGAACTAGCCAGCTAGCTAGATAAAGAACTAAACAAGCTAGCCAGCTACCTAACCCTGTTGCCCCAAGTTAACGTTATAAGCATGGCAAGTGTGCCTTGACCGGACCGGGTCTGAGCAAATACGAAAACTGTCTTATTTATTAATTAGGGATATGACACCTAACTAGATAGTTAGCTATCTAAGGAAGTCTCAAGGTTTTGCTCGGCTGAGGTAGAGTATCTCATGATAAGCTGTAGACCATACTATCTACCTAGAGAGTTTTCATCTGTATTTTTCATAGCTGTCTACATACCACCACAGACTGATGCTGGCACTAAGACCGCACTCAATGAGCTGTATTCCGCCATAAGTAAACAGGAAAACGCTCATCCAGAGGCGGCGCGCCTAGTGGCCGGGGACTTTAATACAGGGAAACTTAAATTGGTCTTACCGAATTTCTATCAGCATGTTAAATGTACAACCAGAGGGAAAAAAACTCTGGACCACCTTTACGCCACACACAGAGATGCATACTATGCTCTCCCTCCATTTGGCAAATCTGACAATAATTATACCCTCCTGATTCCTGCTTACAAGCAAAAATTAAAGCAGGAAGCACCAGTGACTCGGTCAATAAAAAAGTGGTCAACTGAAGCAGATGCTAAACTAAAGGACTGTTTTGCTAGCACAGACTGGAATATGTTCCGCGATTCTTCCTATGGCATTGAGGAGTACACCACATCAGTCATTGGCTTCATCAATAAGTGCGACGATGATGTCGTCCCCACAGTGACCGTATGTACATACCCCAACCAGAAGCCATAGATTACATCAACATCCGCACTGAGCTAAAGGCTAGAGCTGCTGCTTTCAAGGAGCAGGACTTGAACCAGGAAGCAAATAAGAAATCCCGCTATGCCTGCTGACGAACCATCAAACAGTCAAAGTTTATATACAAGACTAAGATCGAGTCGTACTACACCGGCTCTGATGCTCGTTGGATGTGGCAGGGCATGCAAACCATTATAGACTACAAAGAGAAGCACAGCTGAGAGCTGCCCAGTGACACGAGCCTACCAGATGAGCTAAACTTATTCTATGCTCGCTTCGAGGCAAATAACACTGAAACATGCATGAGAGCACCAACTGTTCCGGATGACTGTGTCATCACGCTCTTCGCACCCGATGTGAGTAAAACCTTATACAGGTCAACATTCACAAAGCCGTAGGGCCAGATGGATTAACAGGATGTGCACTGCGAGCAGGTGCTGACCAACTGGAAAGTGTCTTCACTGACATTTTCAACCTCTCCCTGTCCGAGTCTGTAATACCAACATATTTTAAGCAGACCACCATTGTCCCTGTGCCAAGATCACTAAGGTAACCTGCCTAAATGACTACCGACCCGTAGCACTCATGTCTGTAGCCATTAAGTGCTTTCAAAGGCTGGTCATGGCCCACATCAACACCATTATCCCAGAAACCCTAGACCCACTCCAATTTGCATACCGCCCCAACAGATCCACAGATGATGCAATCTCTATTGCACTCCACACTGCCCTTTCCCACCTGGACAAAAGGAACTCCTATGTGAGAATGCTATTCATTAACTACAGCTCAGTGTTCAACACCATAGTAACCTGAAAGCTCATCAATAAGCTAAGGACCCTGGGACCAAACACCTCCCTCTGCAACTGGATCCTAGAATTCCTGACGGGTCATCCCCAAGTGGTGAGGGTAGGTAACAACACATCCGCCACGCTGATCCTCAACACAGGGTCCCCTCAGGGGTACGTGCTCAGTCCCCTCCTGTACTCCCTGTTCACTCATGACTGCACGGTCAGGCTGACTCCAACACCATCATTAAGTTTGCCAATGACATAACAGTGGTAGGCCTGATCACCGACAATGACTAGACAGCCTATAGGGCGGTGGTCAGACACCTGGCCGTGTGGTGCCAGGACAACAACCTTTCCCTCAACGTGATCAAGACAAAGGAGATTATTGTGGACTACAGGAAAAAGAGGACCGAGCACGCTCCCATTCCCATCGACGGGGCTGTATTGGAGCAGGTTGAGAGCTTCAAGTTCCTTGGTGTCCACATCACCAACACCACCAACATGGTCCAAGCACACCAAGACAGTCGTGAAGAGGGCACGACAAAACCTATTCCCCCTCAGAAGACTGAAAAGACTTGGCATGGGTCCTCAAATCCTCAAAAGGTTCTACAGTTGCACCATCGAGAGCATCCTGACTGGTTGCATCCCTGCCTGGTATGGCAACTGCTCAGTCTTCGACTGCAAGGCACTACAGATGGCAGTGTGTATGGCCCAGTACATCACTGGGGCCAAGCTTCCTGCCATCCAGGACCTCAATACCAGGCGGTGTCAGAGGAAGGCCCTAAAAATTGTCAAAGACTCCAGCCACCCTTGTCTTAGACTGTTCTCTCTGCTACTGCACGACAAGCGGTACCGGAGCGCCAAGTCTAGGTCCAAGGGGCTTCTAAACAGCTTCTTCCCCCAAGCCATAGGACTCCTGAACATCTAATCAAATGGCTACCCAGACTATTTGCATTGCCCCCCCCTTTTACGCCGCTGCTACTCTGTTATTATCTATGCATAGTCACTTTATTAATAACTCCACCTACATGTACATATTATCTCAATTATTCTATTTTGTATTTCTAAACTACATTGTTGGTAAGGGGCTTGTAAGTAAGCATTTCACTGTAAGGTCTACACCTGTTGTATTCGGCGCATGTGACTAATACAATTTAATTTGATTATCATCATTTTCACAATATTATTCCAACCTCAGTGTGGAAATATATATAAAACACAGGAAAGAAATCTCATTTTTGACTGCACTGGGCCTTTAAGCTGACCTATTGTGTTTCTCACAGACATGTTTCTCCTCCTACTCCGTATTTATGAATAGGAAAATGGAGAGGGACAAAAAAATAAAACTTAACCATTAATTATTCATGGCAGTTAGGAAATGACATTGTAAATCAGGAAATTCATGTTTTTTATTTCTTTTTTACTAATTTAGATATCGACTAATAATAATCTGATAATATTATACTGCAATATAAACTTTTGCTGTAAAAATTCAAAACATAAACCACATATTGTATAACTCTCTTGATTAATCCAACATTAATGGATCTTAATTTCTTTTAACAAAAAATGTCAAATGGTTGACATTTAAAACTGGAACATTGGATACAGTTTAGGTTGGAAGTTTACATACACTTAGGTTGGAGTCATTAAATCTCATTTTTCAACCACTCCACAAATGTATTGTTAATCAAACTATAGTTTTGGCAAGTCGATTAGGACATCTACTTCGTGCATGACACAAGTCATTTTTCCATCAATTGTTTACAAACAGATTATTTCACTTATAATTCACTGTATCACAATTCCAGTGGGTCAGAATTTTGCATACGATAAGTTGACTGTGCCTTTAAACAGCTTGGAAAATTCAAGAAAATTATGTCATGGCGTTTAGAAGCTTCTGATAGGCTAATTGACATCTTCTGAGTCAATTGGAGGTGTACCTGTGGATGTATTTCAAGGCCTACCTTCAAACTCAGTGCCTCTTTGCTTTACATCATGTGAAAATCTAAAGAAATCAGCCAAGACATCAGAAAAACAATTTTAGACCTCCACAAGTCTGGTTCATCCTTGGGAGCAATTTCCAAACGCCTGAAGGTACCACGTCCATCTGTACAGACAATAGTACGCAAGTATAAACACCATGGGACCATGCAGCCATCATACCGCTCAGGAAGGAGGCGTGTTCTGTCTCCTAGAGATGAATGTACTTTGGTGCGAAAAGTGCAAATCAATCCCAGAACAACAGCAAAGGACCTTGTGAAGATGCTGGAGGAAACCGGTACAAAAGTATCTATATCCACAGTAAAACGAGTCCAGACTACGGTTTGAAACTGCACATGAGGACAAAGATTGTACTTTTTGGAGAAATGTCCTCTGGTCTGATGAAACAAAAATAGAACTGTTTGGCCATAATGACCATCATTATGTTTGGAGGAAAAAGGGGGAGGCTTGCAAGCCGAAGAATACCATCCCGACCATGAAGCACGGGGGAGGCAGCATCATGTTGTGGGGGTGCTTTGCTGCAGGAGGGACTGGTGCACTTCATAAAATTGATGGCATTATGAGGGAGGAAAATGATGTGAATATATTGAAGCAACATCTCAAGACCTCAGTCAGGAAGTTAAAGCTTGGTCGCAAATGGGTCTTCCAAATGGACAATGACCCCAAGCATACTTCCAAAGTTGTGGCAAAATGGCTTCAGGACAACAAAGTCAAGGTATTGGAGTGGCCATCACAAAGCCCTGACCTCAATCCTACAGAAAATTTGTGGGCAGAAGTGAAAAAGTGTGTGCGAGCAAGGAGGCCTATAAACCTGACTCAGTTACACCAGCACTGTCAGGAGGAATGGGCCAAAATTCACCCAATTTATTGTGGGAAGCTTGTGGAATGCTACCTGAAACGTTTGACCGAAGTTAAACAATTTAAAGGCAATGCTGACAAATACCAATTGAGTGTATGTAAACTTCTGACCCACCGGAAATGTGATGAAAGAAATAAAAGCTGAAATAAATCATTCTCTCTACTATTATTCTGACATTTCAGTGGTGATAAAGTGGTGATCCTAACTGACCTAAGACAGGGAATTTTTACTAGGAAAAACTGAGTTTAAATGTATTTGGCTAAGGTGTATGTAAACTTCTCACTTCAACTGTACATGACATTTGTACCAGTCCACCAATCTGTCAAATGTGTTTGAGCGACTAACATCAGATATTAACTGAAAGTGTTGGGCAATGCAGTGAGAAATACATTTCTGTCCAGCGCTCACCTGAAAAAGAGATATCATTCTCAATGTGACTTCCCTGATTAAATAAAAATGAATGAACTGGTTAAATAAAGGAAAGGTACTTCCCTGCTTAAATAAAGTAAGTGTACTTCCCTGGTTAAATAAAGGAATGGGATTTCCCAGGTTAAATAAAAAAGGAATGGGATTTCCTTGGTTAAATAAAGGACTAATTAATACTCACAGAAGCATTGGGCCACTGACAGTGCCAGAAAACATCCTTTCATCCATCCTGGTCAGACGCCTGTTTCTATGGAGGTACCTGGAGAGAACACACACACACACACACACACACACACACACACACACACACACACACACACACACACACACACACACACACACACACACACGAATGTGACCGACACACTTCAATCACTGTAATCATCCTGATAGCTCAAAAACACCTAATATTTTCACCGCTTTCTGAAGCAACACTGACTTCGAATGGATCAGATCTTATCCTGAGTGTTGTTTTAAATTAGCCATCGGAGAAGGTACTTCAGAAACATATTGTAGAATCCCTACATGATAATAAATGTGTGGGGGGAGTGTTTGTCTTGGTATTACAGACCCAGGGTTCAACTCACACACAGACATCTATACACACAGCGGCACACAAACGCACACACACACACTCCAGGATCAGTTCTCTCTCTGAGCGCGCTCCTGCCAACACAAACAGCAGTGTGGTAAGACTGACTAAAGTGACTGCCCATTGGTTTAATTACAACTACATAAGGACCAGCTAGGGTTGACTTAGGGTAAATGGTTAAATGGAGGGATAGAGGGATGAGAGGGTCAGAGACATATTAATGTTTCATATCCTGACTGGAAAGGGAACAGAAAGGTGCCCAAAAGGAAGAGGGGAGTTGAAATTGTGACACAGAAAGCAGTGCTTGGTTTTATCCCCATTTCAGAGCTTTGTGATTTCTGCATTTAATGAGAAGTGCTCTACATATAAAATAATGTATTATTAAAACTTAATTGAATGCAAATCCAGGTCAGTCCCCAGTAAGATGAAATCTACATTTAAAAACGAGACCCTATATAGTGCTTTTCTCCCTTGGTAAATAGTAGTCTGAGTATCAGTCTCTTTAGCTAACATTACACTCCTTAGCTAGGCAAGTTGTTGTATTTTCAGGCTAAAAACTAAGACATTCTGTGGTTGGAATTGCAGTATGTATTTAGTTTGGGAATTTAACCTTAAACTAGCAACTTTAGTCAGACTGGTTTCCTCTGGACTAACAAAAAATGGTTGCTTAGCAACTGGATACCAAGGTGTTCTGTGGAGAGAGAAAAAGTGATAAGAGTTCCAATATTTGCATAATCGTAGTGCTTGGAGGATAGCTGTGAGGGTGATCAAATCAGGATCATATCCACTGTTCTCCTCGAGCTCATTAATGATAGACTGTTGATATTTGAAGATAGCAGAAAGGCCAGTATCTTTGGCACAGGAGTACATGCAGTGGATTATCTAAAGCACAGGTGTCAAACTTATTCCACAGAAGGCTGAGGGTCTGCGGGTGTCTCCTCCCTTGTACTTGGTTGATGAATTAAGGTCACTAATTAATAATTGAAACGAAAAAACAAAAACCTGCAGACACTAGGCCCTCCGTGGAATGCATTTGACACACCTGTTCTTTAAAAAAAATATATATATTTCACCTTTATTTAACCAGGTAGGCTAGTTGAGAACAAGTTCTCATTTACAACTGCGACCTGACCAAGATAAAGCAAAGCAGTGTGACACAGACAACAACACAGAGTTCTAAAGAGACTGGTACCCAGGCTAGGGAAATAGAGGTAATTTGATGCTTTGATACGGACTTCCTGAAATCACCCTCCTAAAATATCCTATTTATCCCATGAGAACTAGAGCTTCCTAATCAAGGCTGGGGTTAATCTCTCTCTAAGCACGTCTGAGAGAACTAGTTCAGATGTAGCCGTGATCTGAGAGAACTAGTTCAGATGTAGCAGTGATCCTACTGCTTGTGTAGGGTAAGTGTAATTTTGAGTAAGGAAATATACATGCCAGACATCAAAAATGGTTTACTCAAGTCAAAATATTAAGTAACATAATTTTGTTACACAGAGATAACAAAACGAAAAGCTGCTGTGTTGTTTAAGGTATTTGTAACCAGGTCAAAAATCCAGACCTACAGAAAAGGTTCCCAATGCTCCCATGTAGGGAAATAGAGCCTGTGAGAAGAGCCCTGTGGCTTCAGGATATCCGATGTGGGAGAGTGGGACATGTGGGGAGCCGGATGTCCAAGTAGGCTACACCTAAACCTAGAGAGCAACAGGTTGTTTTCCCCACAGGCAGGCAGGGCTGCAACATTCTATCTAATACTGACTGGGACTATTTTATATTCTATATTCTATATTCTACATTCTATTTCATTCCATAGTCTATTCCATTCTACTGTGTTAATGATATCAGCTAAATGACTTACACAGCATCCAGTTTGGTCCCGTTGAAAGCATGATGTTGGATGTCTGTGAAGCCGTTACTGTACAGCATCCTGTAAGAGAATAACAACATTAGAAAATATTCATAAAGGTGACATTTTTACTGAAGTAATCACTGGGTAATTGAGATATTAGGCACCAACCCACTGACTAACTTTCAATGTGTTTCTGGTTGTACAGGTCATATTAAAATCAGTAATGACAATGCTACAGTAGGTG
The DNA here is from genome assembly GCF_901001165.1 of Salmo trutta. Lineage (NCBI taxonomy): Eukaryota > Metazoa > Chordata > Actinopteri > Salmoniformes > Salmonidae > Salmo > Salmo trutta. The sequence goes on along the minus strand of NC_042957.1, from coordinate 9,785,658 downwards.
GTGAACAACATGCATACTTTTGTGCTGAGGGATTTGCCTGTGTATGCAATTTAGTGACCAAAATCACTACAACATTTTCAATATTATTTTCTCCCCTTCAAAACCGAACTACTTAGCTGAATGAGCTTGTGGTCTCAGGAATCTCTTTTCCAATGTGACCAATGTGCCCATAGCTTTGGCATCTAATGTAATGGTAGTTTCTCGCCGGTAGACGTTAGGGAAATCCTCTCTGGGCTGGCCACAGCACACTCTGAGACTGCAAGTGAGGGTAATGTAATGGCCTATCCCTTATAGTGACAACACCAGTGAAACACTAGAGCTAGGACCGTGTACTCACACTGTCAGCACTTGGTTGGTAATACCGCGGAATGAGTTGGCTGGGACCTCAGAGATGTAAGGATGATCAGTGATCTCACTGTGGGGAGAAACAAGAGGAAATGAGGTGGCGTCACAAATATAGAAAACGTCGTCAGAGTGGGAAACAGCTAAGTACATCTCCTAGTACTACAGTAACCACTGACACCAGACTAGCCAAGGCATGTTGGGTTGGAAAACTCTCCCTACTACTGAAGAAAGGAGGTTTTGACTATGGGATTTTAGATATAGAATACTATGATTGGTGGATTGTAATAGACTTGTAAGACCTGAGTGACAAATAAAAGTTCTGCCTACTAGTTTTCTTACAGTATGAAGTTCATGTCTTCTGAGTGAATGTTGGTGAGATCAGGAAAGATGGTGAGGCCAGTATTGAAAATACCCCTAGAAGGAACCAAAAAAAAATTACTTAAATATATATAATTGATCAATTATGGGTCCTTTGTCCAAGCCAAATATTTGAAGACAAGTCTCATCTCTTGCATCTTGTGTTAAAGTAGCATTGTCAGTGGTTAGGAGGACTCACAATAGCGTTTTCAATGCTGTCAGAATGATGCTTTTAATACATTGTATATGTTGTCTAAAAGTGCTCACAGGTATTTCAGGTTTGGAAGGTTTTTAAATGCTTCTGGATCTATGTATGACAGACTCCTCGCATTCCGGATCTCTCTGAAATGGAAAACACAAAATGCTTAACTTTTTACTGCAGTGTGCACAGAGTGTTACCTACTTACATACATAATTTGAAACAAAAGTATACTTCTCACACACATGGTTATGGGCTTTAAAAAAAGAAGACACCTGTACCATGTCAGATATAGATTTAAAATGCATTCAATTTTGAGTTTGCATATTAATATTACACTTTCTATACATCACAGAGACTGAAAAATATTAAAAAACATTTGTCACCAGGTTTTCAGCGTAAAAAAAAAAAAGTGTATTAATTATGAAAACTATTAATGAATCAAATGTTATTGGGCACATACACACATTTAGCAGATGTTATTGTGTGTGTAGCGAAATGCTTGTATCATTCCACCCATGAGGCCACTAGATCATTTGACTGCAGGAAAGGGGTAGCTGCACACACACACACTTGTAAGTGAACGACAAGGTAAACATAATGTTTTCCAGTTTGAGATGTATTTCTGTGTATTTTAGGATTACAGGGATACTTTGGGATTTTGGCAAAGAGTCAGATGAACTCGTGGATACCATTTTTTAGGATATTTATTTCTCTGTGTCCAGTAAGAAATAAGTTGGAGGTAGTTGCGCTAACGCTAGCAAGATGCCCATAGACGTCTAGCCATTGCACAAATGCTAGTTAGCATTGGCTCTCAAAGCTACCTCTAATTTCCTTCATACTGGACACAGAGACATAAAAATGGTTTCCACAAGTTCATCTGACTCTGGGGAAGTAGATGGAATCCTGAAGTATACCTTTAAATGCTAATACATTCTTTGCGTTGCTCAGTAATTTAGCATACCTTTGCATCACAGAACATACTGTATATCACATACATTGAGCTGATACAAGGGTTTGATTCATTCCCAACAGTTCATCACAACTTCCCTTCATGTTGTCTAAAGGTCAGGACTGTGCTTTAGGTTCACACACACGCACACACCCTAACCCAGGGATACCGATTACACCCGTGTGGTCTAAACCTGCTGAGTGCTGACAGAACAGGGCAAGGTACATGTCTGTCTGTGGGAAAGACCAGGAGTAAAATCTTCCAAATCTCCACATAGGTCTGCTGTTAGAACCAGTATAGGCCGCTTTACCACTCTTGGGTAGCGGAATTACTTTGGCTTTCCTCCAGGCCTGAGGACAAGTACTTTCTTCTAGGCTCAGATTAAAGATATGACAGATAGGAGTGGCTATAGAGTCAGCTATCATCCTCAGTAGCTTTCCATCTAAGTTGTCTGTCACGCTGGTATGAAGGGATCGGGCGACAGGTGCAGGAATGCGCAATAGGGGTTTTTATTTTCCCAAATTACAGGGTGCCATGTAAAGGCATGCAGACGAAGACCAAACACGTATACAAAACACAGGGTTGAACCCCAAACCAAAAGAGCGAGGAGAACCTTGAATAAATAAATAACACTAGCGCACAATGATTATCACACGGGACGAGACCTGTAATCATCTGTGCACTCCACAATGGCACGAAAGCCAAAACACAGCACAGGTACTCACACGACCAACGGACATTGGAACAATAACCGACAGCCCAATGGTGAAACAAAGGGCACACTTATACAAATACAATCAGTGGGAATGGGGACCAGGTGTGCGCAATGACACAGTTCCAGAGGGATCCGTGACATTGTCAACGCCAGGAAGTTCGAAGTAACTGGTTCCACATCCTTTTCTTTCTCAACTTTTCGGTCAGTGTTAACTGAATAAAAAAATGTGTCGGCCCAAACTTGTTCTTGCTCAATTTGTCTGATATGTTCATTGAAGTAGAAATGATTATTTTGGCATTTACCCCACCAACATGGCTGTGGAACTAGTTAAAGACACACTGCTTTTAACACACAAAGATTTCAATTTACATATTTGACACACATTGACATTGTGCATATTCATTTATACAGTAATTAGTATTCAAGATGTCCTGAGATTTGAACTCACAACCTCGTGGTTTACAGCATTCTAATCTTCCTGCTATGCCACCATGTCAGTCTCTAAAACTGATTTCAGCCGTATTGCTACACTTTGCTCTTCGAAATAAATCTCAACTCCGTTAAAAGTAGTCAAGAAAAACTATTTGATTTATCAAGGAGTAACATTAAAGCAGAGTAATATTCCCTGTCAACATCAGACAATTATACAGAAAAAACAAAAATTGCTTAAATAAATCAATTAAACCATTGATGAACATAGAATTGTCAGATTATTGATAATTAACATGTAGCAGGAAGATCAGACTGACATCACTCAAGAGATTGTGAGTACAAAACCCAGGTGAGGGCATGTTGAATAATAATAACTGTTTCAATTAACATGCTAAATGTAATCATGTATGTGAAGTTGTATGTTAAAAGTGCTGTGTGTGTAATTAGTTTCAAATCCTTTTTTTTATAGGTAAGATGTCATAAATAATACTTTCTAGTTGAATGAGCATGAGCCTAATTGAGCGAACACATTTTAAGTTGACTGAAAGTTTGGGACAACTAAAAATGTAAAGTCCTGGTAACACTTTGACCGAAAAGTTGCGTTTACTAAAACAAGTCTGTGGAACCAGTTACTTAATAATAATTTAGTTGACACAACTATACTCAAATGCCTACAAACTGGCATTTTGTCAAGGGGAAATACACTTCATGTTATAGCCAGTAATGGAAATCAAGAGAATTTACCAGTTGGTAATGGTGGTCCTGTATGACTCAGTTGTTAGAGCATAGTTGGTAGAGCATGGCGCTTGCAACACCAGGATTGTGGGTTCGTTTCTTGGGGCAACCAATACGTAAAAATGTATGCACGCATAACTTTAGACACTTTGGATCAAAGCATCTGCTAAATGGCCTATATTACATTAGTAAGTCACTCACATGTGGGTGATTTTCTTCAGGTTATAGAATGAATGCCTCTCCAGCCTCTTCAGCGTCAGATCCACTGATATATATCTGAAAAAAACCAATACTTTAATATGGCCAATCTACTGTCTGTTGATTCCATTCTAATGTCCAATCTACTGTCTGTTGATTCCATTCTAATGTCCAATCTACAGTCTGTTGACTCCATTCTAATGTCCAATCTACTGTCTGTTGACTCCATTCTAATGTCCAATCTACTGTCTGTTGACTCCATTCTAATGTCCAATCTACTGTCTGTTGATTCCATTCTAATGTCCAATCTACTGTCTGTTGATTCCATTCTAATGTCCAATCTACTGTCTGTTGATTCCATTCTAATGTCCAATCTACTGTCTGTTGATTCCATTCTAATGTCCAATCTACTGTCTGTTGACTCCATTCTAATGTCCAATCTACTGTCTGTTGATTCCATTCTAATGTCCAATCTACTGTCTGTTGACTCCATTCTAATGTCCAATCTACTGTCTGTTGACTCCATTCTAATGTCCAATCTACTGTCTGTTGATTCCATTCTAATGTCCAATCTACTGTCTGTTGACTCCATTCTAATGTCCAATCTACTGTCTGTTGACTCCATTCTAATGGCCACACATGTCCAATCTACAGTCTGTTGACTCCATTCTAATGTCCAATCTACTGTCTGTTGACTCCATTCTAATGTCCAATCTACTGTCTGTTGACGCCATTCTAATGTCCAATCTACTCAACTACCCACCTCTCACATAGCCTCTAAATACAATCAATTAACAGGTATGTACAGTATGCAACATTTTCACCTTAGTCATCAGTATCAGTTTCATTTGTTATTACTGAGTAACTAGTGTGTAGTTAGCGTGATTTAATGGCATATAAAATAAACAGAGACTTGGACTGAATCTATATGATAAATGGAATGAGTCTGTTCACTGGGAGGAAGCAGGCTTAGTGTTTAAAGTTCAGTAGACTATAGTATAGTAGATAGTAGCTAATCAATGATATTTCACTGCTCCCTAATTAAGGGGGTTGATCTCAAAAACTGATTACAGATGAAAAAGTGTCTCAATTACAGTATTCTATTTTCCAATATAGAAGCACCAGGCTACTATGTACTGGCTGAGGTAGAAGAAAATAATACTCTTCGCTTTCTCTCTCTTTCCTCATAGCTGACTTGGACATTGCCATTGGCCTCACAGGCTGAGATCAAGGCTTGGCAGAATGTTTATTTTCAGAATAAGTGTCTAAAAAATGACTTGGTTTCTCATTTTCATCTTGCGTTTTAGCTTGTTGATGCCCCTTTCCACGTTTATGTACCTAGTGTATATTTTACCACAATAACTAAACCAGTGGTAGGCAACTAGATTCAGCCGCGGCCGGAACATACTGTAATGATAAAAATGTGTACACTGCAAAATGACCACAACTAAGCCCAAAAAAAGAGATTGAAATTATTGTTATTTTCAATTACATACTTTGATTAAATTCAGACACTGTCTATTATTGTATATTTTTTTCATACTTGGGAACAGATGTCCAAAATTATTTTCAGCTGAATTTCTGTTGATTTTACAGTCTTTTTTGACCAAAAACTAAAATCCTAAAAAAGCACCAATCCATAGAACAGCTCTACTGGAATACCTTGCTGATGCCTAGGCCCTTGCGGTGGGAATGCCGACATTCCTATTCTAGGATGGCATTAACTGTGATTAGCAGACAGCAGTGATACCAAACAGAAAACAGATCAGACGGAGAGAGTGAGAGAGAGAGGCTTGGAACTGATGTTTTTCCCCCTCTGGAGAATAAGAGACATGCAACAGGTGGTTTAGTAAGTCGCTGGAATTTAAATATAGCTTTATAGAGCTTTGTGGCTTTAACAAGAAACATGTGATCATACTGATGATGAAAAAGGAAAGGGACGAGAGAGATAGGGGGGAAGAGAGAAGAGAGAGAGAGAGAGGGGGAAGAGAGAGAGAGAGGAGAGAGCGAAAGAGAGAAGAGAAAAGAGAGAGATAGAAAGAGTAGGGAAGAGAGGGAAGAGAGGAAAGAGGGGAAGAGAGGAGAGATAGAGAGTGGTGAAGACAGAAGAGAGAGGGGAAGAGAGGAGCGAGAGAGAGAAGAGAGAGGTGGGGAAGAGAGAAGAGAGGGGGGAGAGAAGCGAGAGAGAGAGAGGGGGGAAGAGAGAAGAGAACTAGAGAGAGAAAGAGAAGAGCAGAAGTGAGAGCCAAAGGTAGGGAATAACAGTGAGAAACAAGTGTATCATCCTGATGATTGTGTGGTTCACTGGAATTTAAATACAAAGCCTTAGGACTTTAACGAGAAGCTGGTGAGTGTGATCGTGCTGATTGTGATTCACTCACATCCTTGATATGTTTACCAGGTTGGAGAAGACATCTCCTGGCACTGATTTCAGACGCGTCTCCAGAAGCCATCTGGAAGAGAAGATAGAGGATTAAGTTTACAGATCAACATAAAGTTTACAGATTTATGTACAGTTTACAGATTTATGTAAAGTGTACAGATCAACATGTAGTTGTTTTAACCCCATTCATAAGAAAAGCATTGGACCTTCCTCCTCCAGAGTCTCTATCATCATATCTGTAACAACTGATAAGATACATACCCATTTTGGCCAGTTATGCATTCTGTACTAATTTATCCAAATCCCTGGATGTAATGTTGAGATCCTGATGTCTCCTTGTGCTGGTTTAGTTCAGTCAGTGTGCAGGGGTTACATGCCTGCCCTGGAGACACTCATCCACCTTACAGTGTGTAAGGTAAACTGTGCATGCTGCAAATCTTAGAGTTGAAAAGCAGACCCACGATAACTGAGACATGGATTCCTCTAGGAGTAGAAAAGCAGACCCACGATCACTGAAGACATGGATTCCTCTAGGAGTTGAAAAGCAGACCCACGATAACTGAAGACATGGATTCCTCTAGGAGTTGAAAAGCAGACCCACGATAACTGAAGACATGGATTCCTCTAGGAGTTGAAAAGCAGACCCACGATCACTGAAGACATGGATTCCTCTAGGAGTTGAAAAGCAGACCCACGATAACTGAAGACATGGATTCCTCTAGGAGTTGAAAAGCAGACCCACGATCACTGAAGACATGGATTCCTCTAGGAGTTGAAAAGCAGACCCACGATCACTGAAGACATGGATTCCTCTAGGAGTTGAAAAGCAGACCCACGATAACTGAAGACATGGATTCCTCTAGGAGTTGAAAAGCAGACCCACGATAACTGAAGACATGGATTCCTCTAGGAGTTGAAAAGCAGACCCACGATAACTGAAGACATGGATTCCTCTAGGAGTTGAAAAGCAGACCCACGATAACTGAAGACATGGATTCCTCTAGGAGTTGAAAAGCAGACCCACGATAACTGAAGACATGGATTCCTCTAGGAGTTGAAAAGCAGACCCACGATAACTGAAGACATGGATTCCTCTAGGAGTTGAAAAGCAGACCCACGATCACTGAAGACATGGATTCCTCTAGGAGTTGAAAAGCAGACCCACGATAACTGAAGACATGGATTCCTCTAGGAGTTGAAAAGCAGACCCACGATAACTGAAGACATGGATTCCTCTAGGAGTTGAAAAGCAGACCCACGATCACTGAAGACATGGATTCCTCTAGGAGTTGAAAAGCAGACCCACGATAACTGAAGACATGGATTCCTCTAGGACAGGGGTGTCAAACTAATTTTGCCCCGGAGGCCGTATTCAATCTTCAACGAGAAAATGTGCTAATAATAGTCCTCTATCAAAAGTTTGGGGGATTTTCAATGCTCCCTGACTGTCTAAATCAAATCAAAATGTTATTTGTCACATGTGCCGAGTACAACAGATGTAGGCCTTTCAGTGAAATGCTTACCTACAAGCCCTTAACCAACAATGCAGCTAAGAAAAATACCTAACAAAGTAAGAATTAAAAGTAACAAATAATCTAGCTTTCATTTCGGTGATTGTTAGCGAGCTGGACACAGTCAATAAGCGTGATTGTTATATTGAGTTAGCCCCCCCCTTCCAAAAAAAAGCCATAAAAACGAGAGCTGTAGAGATGGACTGGAGACAAAGAGAGGGCAAGTGAGGGTATGAGGCCCTCAACAGCCTATCCATTGCTTTCACAATTGTTGGTAATTTGGTATTACACATTAGCTATCGAATAGAACAAAATCATCAATTTACAGCGTCTGCCAGGTCAGCTCTGACCCAACATTGATAGGTGGATATATTTCTGGTTACTAGGTTCTCTCTCCATGCAGTGCATTGCTGTCTGGATGAAATAACTCTTTGAAGTGTATGGTGTAAACCCTGTCAAAGGAACATGAAGGGAAAACAAAACGCCCATTTCTGAGTGTGTAGGAGTGGACCTGGACCTAACCTCTCAGCCCTGAGCCAAACCAAACAAGGTCTGGCCCTGCTAACGTACATCTACGGCCTGGGGGCTAGCGGGAACATAAAAACGCTTGAGTTATAATGGTTTATTACTAGAAATCACCACTGGTGATATTGTTATGAATATCAATTCATAGGTGTTTTTTGTTATTGTTGGGGGGAGGGCAATAGTTAATCGCAGTGGAGGTAGTTGAGATAGCTGTTGGACCTAGCATAAGTTTCAGCCAATGAAAAGGGAGAGATCCACTTTAGACTTCTGACTCAGTAATGGGGCAGCATCCTCCATGGAACTGCTTCCTGTGTCTGCTCGGAACACCTGCATTTCTCCGCATTGATGGAACTAAAAGTATTTGGTTTTAAATATACTTAAGTATCAAAAGTAAATGTTATTGCAAAAATGTACTTGAGTATCTATAGTAAAATTAAAAGTATAAATCATTTAAAATTCCTTATATTAAGCAAACCAGGCTGCAGCATTTTCTTGTTTTTTGAATTCACGGATAGCCAGGGACACACGTCAACAATCAAACATCATTTACAAAGGAAGTTTTTGTGTTTAGTCAATCAGCCAGATCAGAGGCAGTAGGGATGACCAGACATGTTGTCTTGATAAGTGCGTGAATTTTCCCATCCTGCTAAGCATTCAAAATGTAATGAGTACTTTTGGGTGTCAGGGAAAATGTATGGAGTAAAAAGTACATTATTTTCTTTTGGATTGTAATGAAGTAAAAGTAGGCAAAAATATGAATAGTAAAGTAAAGTACAGATACCACAAAAAAACGACTTAAATATTACTTTAAAGTATTTTTACTTATTAAGTACTTTACACCACTGCTAATACAGAGCTGAGAGCTAGCAGTTAGTCCGGTGATTCGTCAATGGTAGAGTAGTACGTGGCAGCTCTTTGATGAATTCAACAGAGGGACACAGAGTAGACCCTTGTCACCATACACCATCACGCTGTTGGGCCATTACAGCACACACACACACACACACACACACACACACACACACGCACACACACACACACACACACACACACACACACACACACACACACACACACACACACACACACACACACACACACACACACACACACCACTCTGGCACACCCATCTACATATCCACTCACAAAGATACGGTACGCACTACAAGAAATGAAATTGCCATATTGAAAATTGCCATATGAAATTGCTATTGTCCTTATACACTGAGCTTATATGTCAACCTTGTGTATGTAACCAGCAGCACTACAGAGAGAGAGAGAGAACAAATCATTCAATCATTCAAATAAAATGTTATTTGTCAAATGCTTGGTAAACAACAGGTGTAGACTAATAGTGAAATGCCTACTTACAGGCCCTTCCCAACAATACAGACAATTGAGAAATAATAGAAAAGTAAAACACATAATAATAATACAAAATGAGTAATGATAACTTGATACACAGGTTACTAGTACCGACTCGATGTCCAGAGGTACGAGGTAATTGAGGTGCACTATCGGTGAGAAGTTTTAGAACACCTACTCATTCAAGGGTTTTGCTTTATTTTTACTATTTTCTACATTGTAGAATAATAGTGAAGACATCAAAACTATGAAATAACACATGGAATCATGTAGTAACCAAAAAAAGTGTTAAACAAATCAAAATAGATTTTATATTTGACATTCTTCAAAGTGTCACCCTTGATGACAGCTTTGTACACTCTTGGCATTTTCTCAACCAGCTTCATGAGGTAGTCACCTGGAAAGCATTTCAATTAACAGGTGTGCTTTCTTAAAAGTTAATTTGTGGAATTGATTTCCTTCTTAATGCATTTGAGCCATTCAGTTGTGTTGTGACAAGGTAGGGGGGACACAGAAGATAGCCTTATTTGGTAAAAGATCAAGTCCATACTATGGCAAGAACAGCTCAAATAAGCAAAGAGAAATGACAGTACATCATTATTTTAAGACATGAAGGTCAGTCAACACAGAAAATGTCAAGAACTTTTAACGTTTTTTCAAGTGCAGTTGCAAAACCATCATGCGCTATGATGAAACTGGCTCTCATGAGGACCGCCACAGTAATGGAAGACCCAGAGTTACCTCTGCTGCAGAGGTATAGTTACCAGCCTCAGAAATTGCAGCCCAAATAAATGCTTCACAGAGTTCAAGTAACAGACACATCTCAACATCAACTGTTCAGAGGAGACTGTGTGAATCAGGCCTTGCAAAAACCATTGAATGAGTAGGTGTTCTAAAACTTTTGACCGGTAGTGTAGATACGTACAAAAAACTAGGAATAAAGTGATAGATAATAAAGAGTAGCAGCAGCATATGTGATGAGACAAAAACAGTTCGTTCAAAAAGAGTCAATGCAGGTAGTTAAATAATGAACCAAATAGCTACCCAGACTAACTATTTAGAAGTCTTATGGCTTGGGGGTGGAAGCTGTTCAGGGTCCTGTTGATCCAGACTTGCCTTGCGCTAGCAGAGAGAAGAGTCTATGACTTGGGTAGCTGGAATCTTTGACAATTTTTAGGGCCTTCCTCTGAGGTCCTGGATGGCAGGGAGCTCGGCTCCAGTGATGTACTGGGCCGTACACACTACTCTCTGTAGCGCCTTGCGGTCGGATGCCGAGCAGTTCCCATACCAGGCGGTGATGCAACCAGTCAGGATGCTCTTAATGGTGCATCTGTAGAACATTTTGAGGATGTGAGGACACGTGCTGAATCTTTTCAGCCTTCTGAGGGGGAAGAGGTGTTGTCGTGCCTTCTTCACGACTGTGTTGGTGTGTTTAGACCATGATAGATTCTTAGTGATGTGGACACAGAGGAAGTTGAAGCTCTCGACCCACTCTACTACAGCCCTGTCGATGTAGATGGGGGTGTGCTCAGCGCTCCGTTTCCTGTATTCTACGATCAGCTTCTTTGTCCATGCAGTCGTGGGTGAACAGGAAGTACAGTAGGGGACTAAACACGCACCCCTGAGGGGCATCGTGTTGAGAGTCAACTTGTCGGATGTGTTGTTGCCTACCCTCACCACCTGGGGGCGGCCCGTCAGGAAGTCCAGTTGCAGAGGGTTTTCAGTTCCAGGGTCATTAGCTTAGTGATGATCTTTGAGGCCAGTATGGTGTTGAATGCTGAGTAGTAGTCAATGAATAGCATTCTCACATAGGTGTTCCTCTTCTCCAGGTAGGAAAGGGCAGTGTGGAGTGCAATAGAGATTGCGCCATCTGTGGATCTGTTGGGGCGGTATGCAAATTGCAGTGGGTCTAGGGTTTCTGGTATAATGGTGTTGATGTGAGGCATGACCGGCCCTTCAAAGATATAGATGTGAGGGTCATTTAGACAGGTTACCTTGGACTTCTTGGGCACAGGGACTATGGTAGTCTGCTTGTGAAACACACACACACACACACACACACACAGACACAGACACAGACACACACACACAGACACACACACACACACACAGAGAGAGAGAGAGACAGACACAGAGAGAAAGAGACAAAGAGACAGAGAGAGAGATATCTAGCCACTGTGTTAACACAAAGCGACAGGGACCTTGCCCTAGGCTCAGGTCAGCTGGGTTCAGCTCCACTGTTGTTCCCCAGTCAGTACAGTATAACACCTTCACACCTCAACTATCAGAACATCCCTAAAATACAGGATGCCAGATGGCTATTTCCAGCTGGGTTGTTTTGGACTTGAGATATTTTGGGGAGATATTTTTCCTTTTCTTTTGTTTCCTGGTGGGCGCTGGGCAAACTATGCGAGGATGAAGAATGCGGTGGCATCGCGGATGCGTCTGGGCAGATGAATTGGGGCACTGATTGGGGGCTAATACCATGTGATGGGTGTCCTGGGAGAAGAGACGGTGGATGAGGGAGGGGGGAGGTCCGGTTGTAGGGTGGGCAATGGAATGTTCCCAGTAGGTTGAACAAACAGAAGGAGAATGTGCATTATCACACGTGTTGAACCTCCACAGCCGGAGGAGGGCTGTAGACCCACCATGCCCTCTCTGAAGCCTACCCGTGCCCATACACAGATGCCCCTGTCCCTATTGGCCAAGAGAGAGTACAGAATGCAGCAGTAATTTATGATGAATTTAACCTGATCACGTGACATCATTTTCTCTTTTTTGTATATATAACCAGAAAACCCTCTGGGTCCCATAGTGGATGTCTTGAAACATCCACCACTCTCAGAACCTGATGGCAGTCTCTCCATCATTTTGGGGTGGCAGGTAGCCTAGTCGTTAGAGCATTGGGCCATTACCTGAAATGTCGCTAGATCGAATCCCCGAGCCGAGTCGTTCTGCCCTTGAACAAGGCAGTTAACCCACTGTTCCTAGGCCATCATTGTAAATAAGAATTCGTACTTAACTGACTTAGTTAAATAAAGGTTAAATAAAAAATAAATCACAAGAAATCCCATTCCCCCTTAATTCTCAGGGTCCTTTGTTGGCAACCCTGACATCATGGGACATCATGTGAACTTACAGACTCCTCATGTTGCTATGTAATGGAACATACTGGAATAGGTCCTTCCCAACCGAAAAAACGATGTTGATTTCTTTTTCTGTAAGCCTACCAGAGTCCTCCTACTCAGTGTTGTGACATCTGCTCCTAATGAGTGAATCTCCAGACAATGGTACTTTTACAGTGGTGTATAGTGCTCAAGTAAAAATACTTTAAAGTACTTCTAATAATATTTTTTACAACTTTTACTTCACTACATTCCTAATGAAAATAATGTACTTTTTACTGCATACATTTTCCCTGACACCCAAAAGTACTCCTTCAATTTTGAATGCTTAGCAGGACCGGAAAATGGTCCAATTCACTCACTTATCAAGAGAACATCCTTGGTCATCCCTACTGCCTCTGATCTAAACACACAAGCTTCGTTTGTAAATGATGTCTGAGTGTTGGAGTGTGCCCCTGACGATGCGTAAATGAAAAAAAAAGAAAATCGTGTTTTCTGGTTTGCTTAATATAAGGAATTTGAAAATATTTTAGACTTTTACTAAAGTAGTGTTTTACTGGGTAACTTGAATTTTTAGTTGAGTAATTTTCTATTAAGTAATTTTCTTTACTTTTGCTCAAATATGACAATTGGACATTCTTACTGTTCATCCTTTGGTTCTCACCTGGGTCAGAACCAGGGCTGTGTCCGAAATGTTCCTTATATAAGTCTAGTCCACTACTTTTGGCAGAAATCCATCTGGTCAACAGTAACACGCATAGGGAATAGGGTGCCATTTAAAAACGCCGCCCAGTGCCAGAGATCTCCAAATCCTGACGCTTTACCCAAAGCCCACTGATCTTGGGATCTGTGTTCTGGGATATTTATTTATCTCTCTCTCTCTCGCTCTCTCTCTCCCTCGAGCCCAGACAGACGTTCAGTGTCACAGCATTTAGGAGATGTTTGCGCTGATGACAAACAATACCATTTTATAATGCTTATTCAGATAAACTGATTTGTGCACTTGGAATATTTAGCCTAAAATTGTTAATTAATGATGTTTTAGTTTTGTCTATATGCATTTGTAGAATTGTTTGGGTATAGAACATAAAAAAGAGAGGCAATGGATGCCTCTGTTTCAAAACATTTTACACTGTCATTTTCATAGCCTTTCCTGTTCTCATCATCATGCATGTAGGCATATTTACATTTTTCAATTTTAGTCATTTAGCAGAGCATCTTCGTACATTTTCACAATGTTCCATCAAAACACACACACTCAAAGCTCCAAGGACCAAGACTGTCTGATAAACAGGCAGAAAAGAGGCCCTTGGCTCACTCAGACAAGATTCTTTACAGGATCAACTCATTACAGAGAGCATCACCCATAGCCTACAAGAGCCATCACAATCGACTGAATGAACGCCTATAAATAAATAAATAATCACACGCACGCACGCACGCACGCACACACACACATTAATCCGATATCAATCCATACAACAAAGGGACATTAAAGTAAACAGGTACTTACAGGGTATCTGTGCTTGCAGGAAATGTGGGAATGACATCAATGTCAAAGCAGGAGATCGTGTAGGTCTTCCGTTCTGAGCAATCACAAACAGTGGGGCAGGAGTCGAAGTCAACCAAGGTTTCGATCGGTAACGTGACGAGGGTAAACAGCGCCCATGTTATCACCTGCAAGCTGTGTCTGTCGTTTTCAGTCATCTCTTCTTTTTTTTTAAGTATCCCCAATGATGCGCCTATTGATAACGCTGAGATTCTGACGGCTTCCTTCTCACCGGACGCCCGTGGCAAATTGAAGTTGAAGCCCGCTACTTTATTTATGTCATAAACTTCAGCACATGAACTTGTCCTAGCGCAATAATACTGACCGTTTGAGAGAGCGGTGAGAGGAGATGCTTGGGGATACTTTGCGGTGTGGAGGTGGTCTTGCTTCAGGAGTAGAGTTTCACGGTGGACTTCTGAGGCACTCTTGTGTCAGGCAGGAGAATGAAAGATTTTGGATTTTCTTCAACTCGTTTATGGAATGTAGGCTATTTTATGAAATGTATCCTATAAATCCAACTTCCTAACATCATAAAGCTATATAAAAACACAACGTTAAAATCATTAATCAATTTAAAATATAGGCTTAACAGTGAAATGTGTTGCTAATCAGTATTATTATTCAATTAAACTAGTATATTGTCAAGTTATAATCATTTTTTAGGCTATAGATACCAGCCCTAATACCCTACATAAAATAAACAAAGTCAAAATTGTATTTCTTATATTCTTTATTATCAGTAACCCCCTAGACAGCTTGGCTGTAATGCAGGGGGGTCGAACTGTCCCTCTCCCTGTTCGGGCGGCGTTCGGCGGTCGACGTCACCAGCTTTCTAGCCACCGCCGATCTACTTTTCATTTTCCATTTGTTTGTCTTTCTCTTACACACCTGGCTTCACTCAACCAATGGCTTGTTATTTATTTAACCCTCTGTTCCCCATGTTGTGTTTGTGAGTGATTGTTTATTGTAATTCGGTCCGTCTTTGTGGGCTCGTGAGTTTACTTTGTAGAATTGTCTTTTTCAGTAAAGTACGTTGATTAGTCAATTCTGCTGTCCTGCGCCTGACTCTCTACAGCAGCTACACACAGGACCCTTACAGACCTGGCGCTGTTCTACTCATATCTGCTGTCCTGCCCCTGACTCTCTACACCAGCTACACACAGGACCCTTACAGACCTGGCGTTGTTCTACTCATATCTGCTGTCCTGCGCCTGACTCTCTACACCAGCTACACACAGGACCCTTACAGACCTGGCGTTGTTCTACTCATATCTGCTGTCCTGCGCCTGACTCTCTACACCAGCTACACACAGGACCCTTACAGACCTGGTGTTGTTCTACTCATATCTGCTGTCCTGCGCCTGACTCTCTACACCAGCTACACACAGGACCCTTACAGACCTGGTGTTGTTCTACTCATATCTGCTGTCCTGCGCCTGACTCTCTACACCAGCTACACACAGGACCCTTACAGACCTGGTGTTGTTCTACTCATATCTGCTGTCCTGCGCCTGATTCTCTACACCAGCTACACACAGGACCCTTACAGACCTGGTGTTGTTCTACTCATATCTGCTGTCCTGCGCCTGATTCTCTACACCAGCTACACACAGGACCCTTACAGACCTGGTGTTGTTCTACTCATATCTGCTGTCCTGCGCCTGACTCTCTACACCAGCTACACACAGGACCCTTACAGACCTGGTGTTGTTCTACTCATATCTGCTGTCCTGCGCCTGATTCTCTACACCAGCTACACACAGGACCCTTACAGACCTGGTGTTGTTCTACTCATATCTGCTGTCCTGCGCCTGACTCTCTACACCAGCTACACACAGGACCCTTACAGACCTGGTGTTGTTCTACTCATATCTGCTGTCCTGCGCCTGACTCTCTACACCAGCTACACACAGGACCCTTACAGACCTGGTGTTATTCTACTCATATCTGCTGTCCTGCGCCTGATTCTCTACACCAGCTACACACAGGACCCTTACAGACCTGGTGTTGTTCTACTCATATCTGCTGTCTTGCGCCTGACTCTCTACACCAGCTACACACAGGACCCTTACAGAATCACTCACCTTAACAATGGAGGCAACAGGAGCAGTGTTGCAGTGGAGGAGCGCATTCAGCAGTACGCGACCATGTTGCAACGTCTGGGCACCGCCATGGATCGCGTGCTGCAGACGATGGATCGTTGGGAGAGAGGAGGAGGTTTTCCAGCACCTCCACCAGCCCCACTACAGCAGGTCCCACTGTCCACCCCTCCTTCACCCGGTCCCAGCGGGATTCGACCTGCGCTCCCGAAGGAGTATGATGGGACAGCTGCCGGATGCCAGGGGTTTCTACTCCAGCTGGTGCTCTACCTGGTGACCGTCCACCCGGCTCCTTCGGGACGTGAGAGTGTGTCCACCCTCGTCTCCTGCCTCTCAGGCAAAGCCCTGGAGTGGGCCAATGCCGTATGGAGTGAGGGAGACGCGGCGTTGGACCATTACGCAGAGTTCACCCACCTGAGGGTCGAGTGGCGGGTGAACGACTGTTTCACCTAAGGCAGGGGACGATGAGCGCGCAGGATTTTGCATTGGACTTCCGGACCCTGGCCGCCAGCGTGGGATGGAACGGCAGAGCCCTGATTGATCACTACCGGTGCAGTCTGCGCGAGGACGTCCATCGGGAGTTGGCCTGCCGAGACACCACCCTCACATTGGACCAGCTGGTGGACCTGTCCATCCGGCTGGACAACCTGCTGACTGCCCTCGGACATCCGGATCGGGGCCTGTCAGTTCCATCCCCCAGCACCTCCACTCCGACGCCCATGGAGCTGGGAGGTCCTGCACTTAGGGCGACCGGAGGAGGGGCCATTCCCTGCACCGTCTGTGGCCGCAGAGGGCATACTGCTGGTCGGTGCTGGGGGGGTTCCTCAGGGAGTCGAGGCAGCAGGCAGCAGTGTCACCCCAGGTGAATCGGCACCAGGCTCACCCAAAGCTCCCTGTTGCTCACATGTATGTGTTTATTTCATTTCCTGAGTTTTCCCCTCATTCCCAGCATAAGGCGCTAGTAGATTCAGGCGCAGCTGTGAATTTTATTGACCGTTCATTTGCCCATAGTTTAGGGATCCCTCTTGTTTCTGTGGATATGCCCTTCCCTGTGCACGCCCTAGATAGTTGACCATTAGGGTCAGGGCGGATTAGGGAGGCCACCGCTCCACTAGACATGGTTACGCAGGAGGGTCATAAGGAGAGAATCAGTCTCTTCCTTATTGATTCTCCTATGTTTCCCATGGTGCTGGGCCTGCCCTGGTTGGCCTGTCATGACCCCACTATTTCGTGGCAACAGAGGGCTCTCAAGGGGTGGTCACGAGAGTGCTCAGGGAGGTGTGTGGGGGTTTCCATCGGTGCGACTACGGTGGAAAGCCCAGACCAGGTCTCCACCGTGCGCATCCCCTCAGAATATGCCGATTTGGCTCTCGCCTTCTGTAAGAAGACGGCGACTAAATTACCACCTCATCGACGGAGGGATTGTGCAATAAATCTCCTGGTAGATGCAGCACTTCCCAGGAGAGACGTGTATCCTCTGTCACAGGAGGAGATGGTGGCTATGGAAACATATGTCGCCGAATCCCTGGGGCAGGAATACATTCGGCCCTCCACTTCACCTGCCTCCTCAAGTTTCTTTTTTGTGAAGAAGGATGGGGGTCTGCTCCCGTGTATTGACTATCGAGGTATCAATCAGATCACTGTGAGGTATAGCTACCCGCTGCCTCTCATTGCCAGTGCGATCGAGTCAATGCACGGGGCACGCTTCTTCACAAAATTGGATCTCAGGAGCGCTTACAACCTGCTGCGTATCCGGGAGGGGGACGAGTGGAAGACGGCATTTAGTACCACCTCTGGGCACTATGAGTACCTCGTCATGCCGTACGGGTTGATGAATGCTCCATCAGTCTTCCAGGCCTTTGTTGACGAGATTTTCCGGGACCTGCACGGGCAGGGTGTAGTGGTGTATATTGATGACATTCTGATATACTCATCTACACGCGCCAAGCATGTGTCCCTGGTGCGCAGGGTGCTTGGTCGACTGTTGGAGCATGACCTGTACGTCAAGGCTGAGAAATGCCTGTTTTTCCAACAGTCCGTCTCCTTCCTAGGGTACCGCATTTCCACTTCAGGGGTGGAGATGAAGAGTGACTGCATTTCAGCCATGCGTAATTGGCCGACTCCCACCACGGTAAAGGAAGTGCAGCGGTTTCTAGGGTTTGCCAACTACTACCGGAGGTTTATCGGGGGTTTTGGTCAGGTAGCAGCTCCCATTACCTCACTGCTGAAGGGGGGACCGGTGCGGCTGCAGTGGTCAGCTGAGGCGGACAGGGCTTTTGGTCACCTGAAGGCTCTGTTTACCTCGGCTCCCGTGCTGGCTCATCCGGATCCCTCTTTGGCGTTCATAGTGGAGGTGGACGTGTCTGAGGCTGGGATTAGGAGCTGTGCTCTCTCAGCGCTCGGGCATGGCACCAAAGCTCCGCCCCTGTGCATTCTTTTCGAAGAAGCTCAGCCCGGCGGAGCGAAACTATGATGTGGGGGACCGGGAGCTGTTGGCTGTTGTCAAGGCTCTGAAGGCGTGGAGACACTGGCTTGAGGGGGCTAAACACCCTTTACTCATCTGGACTGACCACCGCAATCTGGAGTACATCCGGGCGGCGAGGAGGGAGGGCCTCTGCAGGGCCTCTGCAGGTTTTTTCCTTTCAATTAAGCCCTAGAAAACCAGGTGTGGGGAGGTCCTTACTAATTAGTGACCTTAATTCATCAATAAAGTGCAAGGGAAGAGCGAAGAACCCGCAGACACTCTGCCCTCTGTGGAATGAGTTTGACACCTGTGCTCTAATCGAAAGAGTAGTCCCAGTGGTGCAAAATACATGTCCCCGAAGCAAGTTTTGGAAAATGTAATGCTCAGGCATTTTATTCAAAAATAATTCCATCACTGCTGAGAGTTTAAAAACTACAACTCCCAACGTCATTAACACGGCGGTAATTTATTTTCCTCTTCTTGGCGGCCAGTTGAAGTTGACATACCAGAGAATAATTGTTTGAGTATCGAACATAAAAAAGAGAACTGCATAATTCTTCTTCAATGCATGCCTCTGTTTGGAGCTAAAATCAAGATCACAGTCATGAGGACGGGATGCAAACCTCAAACTGTGAGCACAGGTCCTGATGCTGCAGGCATCTCAGAGAAAATGAACCCACTGGGAAGCACTACAGGTAGGCTAGTCTTCTCTTCCCAGAGGGGTATACTACAAAGCAGAATCAATGAGTTAGCCAGCTAACTTTGACAAAAAAAAGAAGAAATAACTAAAGATGTTCTGGTTCATTAAGAAAGCTAAACTTAGATATGAGTTTTTGGTTGTTGAGTCAATTAGACCCATTTCAAGCTCATCTTCCCTCTCTGTCTCTCTCCCTAAGCTAAGAGGAGAATCTGGAGGAGCCAGAGGCTGCGTAGGTCCTCAGGAGCCCGTAGGGTGTCAGCCTCCACCCTGCACACCAGCGACCTGGAGGCTGGCTATGGATCAGGTGAGAACAATCATGTCTGTCCAATACAATGTATAATGTCTATGAAGCTTTATACAATGGGTGGGTCTAATCCTGAATGTTGATTGGTTAAAAGCGCATTCCTGCTGGTGTCTATTCCACAAGTTACCACCGGCTAAATCTATGACGTTAAAATGCCTATTTACTCTGTTCCACCTGACTGGTCAATCCACTGTCTTATCAGCCCAGGCAGGGAAGTTATAAACTTGATCTCCACTATAAAAAGCATCTAGTCAGTTGTCCAACACTATAAGCAACTGTACCCGTACACCTTGCTCCTCTGTCAGATGGTCAAGAGATGGTGGTGGGCTACAGTTCTAAAACAGTTACATAGTGTATTACATATCTGTGTAGGTTTGTGTAGAGGGCCAGCGCTTTGACCCCACGTCTCTCCTGAAGGTCTGTGGGAGCGCTGAGTCTGCTGGAGGAGGAGATAGGAGGAGGGCCAGATCGGCTACAGTCCGCTTCAGAGACCCCAGTCTGCCAGAATAGGATGTAAGACCTGTCAAAGCTATGCTATCTTTAAAACGTTCAACTCACCATTGTAGTGCAGTTAGATACTTTAACCAGTAGAGGGCCCTTTGGGTCCATTTTCACAGTGACAGTTTAAAACAGTTATGCCTGTGTTATAACAGCATTATTCAGTCCTTGTCGATGTTTCAAGTAGTGATTGTACTCCCTGTGCGCCTCACCTTCTTCTCAGGCCCTCGTCCTACACCAGTCATTCAGAGACCGCGCAGTGACCAGCTGAGACTGGGAGATGACATGGACAGGGATCCTCAGGAGGAACAGGTAGGAGGAACAGGTAGGAGGAACAGGTAGACTGTGTAAATATGTTGTGTGTGTATTCATTCATTCATTTCTATTTTTCTCTTTCTAAGGTCTGAGTCATGGAGAATCACTCAAAGCAGCTGTCGACTTCAGAGACAGGACTCAGTGAGTTATCTACATCACTTTAAATACTTTACTTCCACATTACATAAGTTACCATAAAACATGACTCTAACCTTAGCTGCTGCACTCTGAAGATGAAAGCTTAGTGCTGTAACCTACAGTGACCCCCCCCCCCCCCCCCCCCCCCTCCAGGTGTCGCCTCATGTGAAGAAGTGTCTGCAGGAGATTGAGAGGGAGATGAGTTCGGAGCGACAGAGCGTGTCAGCGAGACGACCAGAACAGTGTGGGAACATGTCTGACAAACTGCAGGAGGTGACACTTCTCCCAGTCCCATCCCTCTCTCTTTGGTTAATACATGCCCACACCCACCCCACCTCTTCTACCCTTCTCTAACGGAACCTTCATTGTAGTTATCACCCTCACACCACCACCACCTACTCGCTAGCTAATACATACCCACACACAGTAAACCTCTGCTAACATTCCCTGACATAACCCTCATTCATCCCACACCACACCGTCCCACCAACTCCACCTCCATCGTTCTCCAATATTAACCCCATCTCACCCTCTTATCCAGTGGTGTATGGTACTTAAGTACAAATAGTTTAAAGCACCACTTGAAGTGTTTTTTTGTACTTTACTTTACTATTTATATTTTTGCCTACTTTTACTTCACTACATTCCTAAAGAAAATAATGTACTTTTTACTCCAATACATTTTCCCTGACACCCAAAAGTAAGTTACATTTTGACAGGAAAATGGTCCAATTCACACACTTATCAAGAGAACATCCCTGGTCATCCCTACTGCCTCTGATCTGGCAGACTCATTAAACACAAATGCTTTGTTTGTAAATTATGTCTGAGTGTTGGAGTGTGCCCCTGGCTATCTGTCAACAATAAATACAAGAAAATTGTGCCATCTGGTTTGCTTAATATAAGAAATTGGAAACTGATTTATACTTTTGATACTTAAGTACATTTGAGAAATTCCATTTACTTTTGATAATTAAATATATTTAAAACCAAATACTTTTAGACTTTTAGTCAAGTACTCACTGGGTGACTTTCACTTTTACTTGAGTCATTTTCTATTAAGGCATCTTTACTTTTACTCAAGTATTACAATTAAGTGCTTTTTCCACCACTGCTCTTATCATTAACACAAACCACGTTAGCTGTTCTCACATCAACTCATCCCACTTGCAATTATCCATGTGATGATTTGATTATTTTGTTCTTTAGGACCAGTTCAGAAAGCTACCACCGGGATGCAGCGTTTAGCTGAGTTTCAACTCTAGCCATCCCCTCCTCTCTCCTCTCCACTGAGAGAAGCAGTGACAAGAGAGGTGTTTAAGTCATGTGTATCTTTATCCACTGAGCAGGGAGCTTCTTCAATTGAGAATCCAGGCTGCCCTCGGGGCTATGGGAAATAATGTAATTTTAACCCAAATTAAGGCTAAATAAAAAAGGGAGAGGAAATGAAGATGGAAATCATCTCTTTTCCTACTGAAGGGAGAGGTCCTGGTTAGTTTGATTCTGAGGCTCCAATCCGGTGGGTCTACTCTACTTAGAGTGATGATATGAATGGATGGAAATGATGGACGGTGTCTTACAAGCCAGTAATACATCACTAAGCCTTCACAGGACAGACCAGTAACAGGAGTGTGTGGGATTGGATGCTAAACCCTATTAGAAACCCAAAGATCTATTTGAGAGGAGATGGAATGTAACCTTTATTTAACTAGGCAAGTCAGTTAAGAACAAATTCTTATATACAATGACAGCCTACCAGGGAACAGTGGGTTAACTACTGTGTTCACGGGCAGAACAACAGATTTTTACCTTGTCAGCTTGGGGAAACGATCCAGCAACCTTTTGGTTACTGGCCCAACGCTCTAACCACTAGGCTACCTGCCGCTAGCTACTGTAACATCATTAGTCATATTCTCCTCCTGTGTTCGCTTATCAACTGACCTAAAGACTCATGTAGTTTGAATGTGGTACATACTACATGTAGAGTGCTGCAGGCTGGGATGTGTGTATGTATCATTCATTACTCTGTATGTGTGTGTCTTTGTGTGTTCCCTGATGAGACAGGATGCTCAGGCCCTGGAAACTGAGGAGGCCCTCAAGAACAAACTGCTGAGATCAGAGATTGAGAAGATTAAGGTGTGTGTGTGTGTGTGTGTGTGTGTGTGTGTGTGTGTGTGTGTGTGTGTGTGTGTGTGTGTGTGTGTGTGTGTGTGTGTGTGTGTGTGTGTGTGTGTGTGTGTGTGTGTGTGTGTGTGTGTGTGTGTGTGTGTGTGTGCAAATGCAGAGCTCTACAGTGACATTTATTACAATGAGCATATGTGCTCCTAAATTGAAAAATCTAAGAGAACACAAATACATTTAGAACCAGATTGAAAAATGTGAGGCAATAAGGCATCAATCTGCTGTTGAAATTGATAACAAAGCATCATCGTCGCCACTGTTTCGGTAAAAAGCTGAAGACAGAACTATTGATGCAGGGACTGACCATCATAATATGAAAGTTATAGTTTTAGCCATGTTTTGAGGCTATACAGTGTTTGTTTACATTTATTTTGTTTACAAACATTGGAAAAACAGTCTTTTATATATTTGCTTCTGATGGGGTACTAAGTCCATGGCACTAAGTCCATGGGGCATTTATAAGTTATACTCTTCAGGAATCAATGGGTTTATATTATTAATTTATAAGTCAAAAAATGTATGTAGTAATTGCAGATTGCTCCTTTTAATAATAATAATTGCCACCAATTACAAAATACAGGGTTTAGGAGCACCAGAAAAATGTATTTTTAAAATTGGCCCTATATGAATCCTACTTTGGAGCTCATGTCCTGAAGAAACTCTCCCTTTTCCTTTCTTTCTACTGAGGCTGTGGGACAGCGAATAAATTACAATAATTATTACCTTGGTGATTATTATTTTATTTATTTAGGGGCACTTGTGCTCCCAAATTATAATTCCAGGTAGCACAGCAACATGTTTAGATGCATATTCCCCCAAAATGCTAGCACTGTAGAGCCCTGGAACGCTTTGAAGTGTGTGCATGTGAATTCTTCCTTAGTCATGTATTCTGTATTCAACTTCCTTCCTTTTCAAAGCCAAAGGTTTTCTGACCAGACACCACACAAGAGCTGAGGTACTTTCTTCCTAAAGGGATCTCATGAATGTGCCTTCTAGGCAGAGATGCAAAGAAAAATACATATCTCAGACTGGCCAATGAAAATAAAATATTAAGATGGGCAGAAGAACACAGACACTGGACAGAGGAACTCTGCCTAGAAGGCCAGCATCACAGAGTCGCCTCTTCACTGTCGACTTTGAGATTGGTGTTTTGCGAGTACTATTTCATGAAGCTGTCAGTTGAGGACTTGTGAGACGTCTGTTTCTCAAACTAGACACTCCAATGTACTTGTCCTCTTGCTCAGTTGTGCACCGTGGCCTCCCACTCCTCCTTCTATTCTGGTTAGAGCCAGTTTGCGCTCTGAAGGGAGTAGTACACAGCGTTGTATGAGATCTTCAGTTTCTTGTCAATTTCTTGGATGGAATAGCGTTCATTTCTCAGAACAAGAATAGACTGACGAGTTTCAGAAGAAAGTTATTTGTTTCTGGCCATTTTGAGTCTGTAATCGAACCCACAAATGCTGATGCTCCAGATACTCAACTAGTCTAAAGAAGGCCAGTTTTATTGCTTCTTTAATCAGAACAAAATATTTTTGCTGTTTTAACATAATTGCAAAAGGGTTTTCTAATGATCAATTAGCCTCTTAAAATTATAAACTTGGATTAGCTAACACAACGTGCCATTGGAACACAGGAGTGATGGTTGCTGATGATGGGCCTCTGTTCGCCTATGTAGATATTCTGTAAAAAATCAGCCATTTCCAGTTACAATAGTAATTTACAACATTAACAATATTCAATTTGTTGATCAATTTGGTGTTATTTTAATGGACAACATTTTTTTTTCTTTAAAAAACAAGGACATTTCTAAGTGACCCAAAACTTTTGAACAGTTGTGTGTATATATAGTATATACATTTATATACAGTGCATTTGGAAAGCATTCAGAACCCTTGACTTTTTCCACATTTTGTTACATTACAGCCTTATTCTAAAAATGATTAAATATTTTTTTTCATCATTAATCTACACACAATACTCCATTTGAGGGAAAGATGAACGGAACAAAGTACAGAGAGATCTTTGATGAAAACCTGCTCCAGAGTGCTCAGGACCTCGGACTGGGGTGAAGGTTCCCCTTCCAACATGACAGTGACCCTAAGCACACAGCCAAGACAATGCAGAAGTGGCTTCGGGACAAGTTTCTGAATGTCCTTGAGTGGCCCAGCCAGAGCCCGGACTTTAACCCAATCGAACATCTCTGGAGAGACCTGAAAATAGCTGTGCAGCGACGCTCCCCATCCAAACTGACAGAGCTTGAGAGGATCTGCAGAGAAGAATGGGAGAAACTCACCAAATACAGGTGTGCCAAGCTTGTAGCATCATACCCAAGAAGACTTGATGTTGTAATCACTGCCAAAGGTGCTTCAACAAAGTACTGAGTAAATCGTCTGAATACTTATGTAAATGTGATATTTCTGTTTACATGTTTTTTGTAAATTAGCACAAATTTGAAAAAAAACTGTTTTTGCTTGGTCATTATGGGGTATTCTGTGTAGATTGATGAGGGAAAAAACAATTTAATCGAATTTTAAAATAAGGCAGGAACCTAACAAAATGTGGAAAATGTCTTGGTGTCTGAATACTTTACGAATGCACTGTATACTGTTTAACAGTATACAGAAATATCTGTTTTCCATGCCCGGCTCAGGGTGCTGCGGAGAGGGCCCATGCCCGGCTCAGGGTGCTTCGGAGAGGGCATATGCCCGGCACAGGGTGATGCAGAGAGGGCCCATGCCCTGCTCAGGGTGCTGCGGAGAGGGCCCATGCCCTGCTCAGGGTGCTGCGGAGAGGGCCCATGCCCTGCTCAGGGTGCTGCGGAGAGGGCCCATGCCCTGCTCAGGGTGCTGCGGAGAGGGCCCATGCCCTGATCAGGGTGCTGCGGAGAGGGCCCACAGTGGAGGGCCAAGTGTAAGAGGATGGAGAGGGAGATGGAGGAACTGAGGACAGTGGCAGTGAGATGTACTGTGAGAGGTATGTAAAGATACGTGAAAGTATCTATTGTGGGTGACGTGTTGGCGAGTTGAAAGGTGATAAAATGTACTCCTCTCAGTGACTGTTAAAAAGGTTAACAAGTGATTAGCTGTAGTCAGTCATCCAGTCATTATTAGTGTGAAAGTCACCTCCCTGTTGTTTCTGCTAAATGAGTCTGTCACCTCCAAACTCTCTTCCCATCAGCAGCAGCTGACTGACTGACTGACTCACACCTGGCTCTCTGACTATGTGATGTGAATTAATACCCCAAATAATTTCTCTAAAATAATAAATTAGGATGCAAAGAATTAAGTGCTCAATTAACTGATTAGACGTAGAGCTCTGAGCTGGGACAAAGCCTTGCGGAGTCAGTCCCTCATAGGCTAGACAGCAGGCTTAGAGTGGTATCAGCAAAGGCAATGAGAAGCAATCTGCCTTAAACAAACCTGGACTATATCCTTAATACTGAGCTGAACTGAGACCTGGCTTTTTACTATCTATGTTCAATCTGGTGTTTGTCCTCTTCACATACCTTTCTTAATTTTCTCATTCCTCTCTTCATCTCTTCCTCCTCCTTTCTCCTCGCCTCCTGCTCTCACTGCCCTCTTCTTCCTCCTCCTCTTTCTCCTTGACTCCTGCTTTCACTTCCCTCCTCTGCCTTTCTCCTCGCCTCCTGCTTTCACTGCCCTCCTCCTCCTCATCTTTCTCCTTGCCTCCTGCTCTCATTGCCCTCCTCTTCCTCTTCCTCCTCCTCCTTCTCCTCCCTCTCCTCCCTTCCTGTCCTCCCTCCCTCCCTCCCTCCCTCCCTCCCTCCATCTTCTCCTACTCTTGTCTCCTTCTTTTCTCTCTCCCTTCCTCTCCTCCCTCTCCATCCCCCAGGTGTGTAAGGACATAGAGCTGTCCCAGGCCCAGCTGAAGGACCTCACCCAGCAGGCTGAGGGGGTGTGTAGGGAGCTTGCGGAGTTGCTAGGGCATCTGGCCTAATGCAAGGAAGGAGGTGAACCGTAAAGACGTTGAGCTGTCGGAGACGTGGGCAACCTGGGCCTGAAGCAGGAGGTAATGGAGGAGGCCCTGGAAGAGGAGGCCCAGCGGCAGTCTGTCCTGCAGGCCTGGCTCAGAGAGTAGAACCAGGCTCGGTAGGAGAAAACTGAGGCCATGGCACGAGGAGGTACTTGCTTATTCTCAATTCATCTTTCCTCGATTCATTGCACCCATCTCTTCTACAATTTCTAAAATCGCATTGGAGGAGAAGATCCGAAGTCCTTTCTCCCTGCCTCTGTGTTTTCCCCCATTTTCAACTACGGCCAGCTAACCTCCAGGCTGGCCGTAGAGGAGGCGACCTATAGGGAGCTGCATAGGAGTGGGGCGGAGGACTTCCCTGGGGTAGCAGCTGGAGTGGGAGGTGCACCAGAGAGAGCTGGCCAGTCTCAGAGCCAGGATGCAGGATGGCAGGGCCAATAAGGACAGAGAGATACAGGAGACACTACGGCTCTGTAAGAAGGAGAGGGATGGGATAGAGGTAGGGGTTAATCTCATAGTTCATGTATACTGTACTCTCCATTTCTCCTTTTTAGCTTATAATAGCTGTGGATATTTCTGAGCGCTTATGGTCAGGGGTCAATTTTCAGAGCAGAAATTAGGCTTAAGGATCGGACCCTTTTTTTCAATTTTCGCCTGAAATGACATACCCAAATCTAACTGCCTGTAGCTCAGGACCTGAAGCAAGGATATGCATATTCTTCGTACCATTTGAAAGGAAACATCACTGCCTTCCTGAAGACAAACAATGTATACGAAACGCTTCAGTCTGGTTTTAGACCCCATCATAGCACTGAGACTGCACTTGTGAAGGTGGTAAATGACCTTTTAATGACGTCAGACCGAGGCTCTGCATCTGTCCTCGTGCTCCTAGATCTTAGTGCCGCTTTTGATACCATCGATCACCACATTCTTTTGGAGAGATTGGAAACCCAAATTGGTCTACATGGACAAGTTCTGGCCTGGTTTAGATCTTATCTGTCAGAAAGATATCAGTTTGTCTCTGTGAATGGTTTGTCCTTTGACAAATCAATTGTAAATTTCGGTGTTTTTCAAGGTTCTGTTTTAGGACCCCTATTGTTTTCACTATATATTTTACCTCTTGGGATGTCATTCGAAAACATAATGTTAAATTTCATTGCTATGCGGACGACACACAGCTGTACATTTCAATGAAACATGGTGAAGCCCCAAAATTGCCCGTGCTAGAAGCCTGTGTTTCAGACATAAAGAAGTGGTTGGCTGCAAACTTCTACTTTTAAACTCGGACAAAACAGAGATGCTTGTTCTAGGTCCCAAGAAACAAAGAGATCTTCTGTTGAATCTGACAATTAATCTGGATGGTTGTACAGTCGTCTCAAATAAAACTGTGAAGGACCTCGGCGTTACTCTGGACCCTGATCTCTCCTTTGAAGAACATATCAAGACTGTTTCAAGGACAGCTTTTTTCCATCTACGTAACATTGCAAAAATCAGAAACTTTCTGTCCAAAAGTGACGCAGAAAAATAAATCCATGCTTTTGTTACTTCTAGGCTGGACTACTGCAATGCTCTACTTTCCAGCTACCCGGATAAAGCACTAAACAAACTTCAGTTAGTGCTAAATAATATGACCAAAAAATTTGATCATATTACTCCAGTGCTAGCCTCCCTACACTGGCTTCCTGTTAAGGCAAGGGCTGATTTCAAAGTTTTACTGCTAACCTACAAAGCATTACATGGGCTTGCTCCTACCTATCATTCCGATTTGGTCCTGCCGTACATACCTACACGTACGCTACGGTCACAAGACGCAGGCCTCCTAATTGTCCCTAAAATTTCTAAGCAAACGGCTGGAGGTAGGGCTTTCTCCTATAGAGCTCAATTTTTATGGAATGGTCTGCCTACCCATGTGAGAGACGTAGACTCAGTCTCAACCTTTAAGTCTTTACTGAAGACTTATCTCTTCAGTAGGTCCTATGATTAAGTATAGTCTGGCCCAGGAGTGTGAAGGTGAACGGAAAGGCTGGAGCAACGAACCGCCCTTGCTGTCTCTGCCTTGCCGGTTCCCCTCTTTCCACTGGGATTCACTGCCTCTAACTCTATTACAGGGGCTGAGTCACTGGCTTACTGGTGTTCTTCCATGCCGTCCATGGGAGGGGTGCGTCACTTGAGTGGGTTGAGTCACTGACGTGGTCTTCCTGTCTGGGTTCGCGCCCCCCTTGGGTTGTGCCATGGCGGAGATCTTTGTGGGCTATACTCGGCCTTGTCCTAGGACGGTAAGTTGGTGGTTGTAGACATCCCTCTAGTGGTGTGGGGGCTGTGCTTTGGCAAAGTGGGTGGGGTTATATCCTGCCTGTTTGGCCCTGTCCGGGGGTATCATCGGATGGGGCCACAGTGTCTTCTGATCTCTCCTGTCTCAGCCTCCAGTATTTATGCTGCGGTAGTTTATTTGTCGGGGGGCTAGGGTCAGTCTGTTACATCTGGAGTATTTCTCTTGTCTTATCCGGTGTCCTGTGTGAATTTAAATATGCTCTCTCTGATTCTCTCTTTCTCTCTTTCTGTCTTTCTCTCCGAGGACCTGAGCCCGAGGACCATGCCTCAGGACTACCTGGCATGATGACTCCTTGCTGTCCCCAGTCCACCTGGCCGTGCTGCTGCTCCAGTTTAAACTGTTCTGCCCTCGGCTATGGAACCCTGACCTGTTCACCGGACATGCTTGTTGCACCCTCGACAACTACTATGATTATTATTATTTGACCATGCTGGTCATTTATGAACATTTTAACATCTTGACCATGTTCTGTTATAATATCCACCCGGCACAGCCAGAAGAGGATTGGCCACCCCTCATAGCCTGGTTCCTCTCTAGGTTTCTTCCTAGGTTTTTGCCTTTCTAGGGAGTTTTTCCTAGGGAGTTTTTCCTAGCCACCGTGCTTCTTTCACGCATTGCTTGCTGTTTGGGGTGTTAGGCTGGGTTTCTGTACAGCACTTTCAGATATCAGCTGATGTACGAAGGGCTATATAAATACTTTTGATTTGATTTGATTTTGAAGATTGTGTAAATGTGAAATGAATGTAGGAGAATATAACACATTAGATCTGGTAAAAGATAATACAAACAAAAAAATGTTTTGTTCCATCATCTTTGAAATGCAAGAGAAAGGCCATAATATAATATTGCCGTTTAGGCGCAATATAGATGTTTCCACTAGATGGAAGCAGTGTGTGTGCAAAGTGTCAGCTCGATCCAGTAAAGCATGGCAATACTGGACAATATTTTGTATCAAGTCTGCCTAAATGTGCCTAATTGGTAAATTGATATATTTTCAAGTACATTGGGATTGGGGTTGTATGCAGCAGTATTTTTATTTAACATCTAAGAGTCCATGTAATTAACCTTGGTGGAACTTGGTGGTTCAAAAATGTTTTATGAAAAAGTAAAGGTAAGTAACCCAACTGTAAAGTTTTTAATAATTATCTGGCATTGGTCCCATGAGGTGGAAGTGGGAATTTCTCAAGGAAAATGTTCGGCTCCCATTTCCTTTATTGTCATTTCAATTTACTCCTCTACCCATGCAGTCCCAGACCTCAAAGTGCTTTGAGCTAGGGTGAATCTAGGACAGCCTCCCCTCTCTCCTAATGTGGTTAGCTAACCCAGTAGGCTCCTACAGGTTAGAGATTGACAGGGGGGCTCCCTCCAGGCCTGAATATTTAAACACTACTTCTATCTCCCTTCCCTTCAGTGTGACTGGCTTATCAGGGCAAGGCTGCTCAGATAGGTGCTTGGGCACCCTGAATACACACACACACACACACACACACACACACACACACACACACACACACACACACACACACACACCAAGGCCGAAATCTCCCTTAGAGCAAAGCTTAAATCTCCCTTAGAGCAAAGCTGAAATCTCCCTTAGAGCAAAGCTTAAATCTCCCTTAGAGCACAGCTTAAATCTCCCTTAGAGCAAAGCTGAAATCTTTCTTAGAGCAATGCTGAAACCTCTCTTAGAGCAAAGCTTAAATCTCCTGTAGAGTAAAGCTTAAATCTCACTTAGAACAAAGCTGAACTCACTTAGAACAAGGCTGAAATCTCCCTTAGAACAAGGCTGAAATCGCCATTAGAATAAACCTGAAATCCCTTAGAACAAGGCTGAAATCTCCCTTTGAACAAAGCTGAACTCCCTTAGAACAAGGCTGAAATCTCTCTTAGAACAAGGCTGAAATGTTCTTTATAACAAGGCTGGAATGTCCCTTAGAACAAGGCTAAAATGTCCCTTAGAACAAGGGTGGAATGTCCCTTAGAACAAGGCTGGAATGTTCCTTAGAACAAGGCTGGAATGTCCCTTAGAACAAGGCTAAAATGTTCCTTAGAACAAGGCTGGAATGTCCCATAGAACAAGGCTGAAATGTACCTTAGAACAAGGCTGAAATGTCCCTTACAAAAAGGCTGAAATCTGCCTTAGGGCAAGGTTGAAATCTCCCCTAGAACAAGGCTGAAATCTTCCTTAGAACACGCCTTGGAAGACAGATTTCCAGACCATAGTGATAAAACAATTCCATCTTCATGGTCCACTCCAGACGCAGTGGCCCACCTCATCCAATTTGAACACATCTCTCTATTGTCCAATGAGCCTCATTCAAACTCTTCAATCTCTTAGCTGTAAGAGAACTCCTTCCTTTTCTTCTGTTTAAATTGGTTCATGTTAACATCCTAAGTGATTTAAATGTGAACACATCTCTGTGAATTAATGGAGCACCCTTCAGCCAACATTAGCCTGGGTTATAAAACACTATCTGGACATAGTGTTCTCCCATCCTCCATCTATGGTATGGCCCTGCGTGGTCCTCTCCCAGGGGGACAAGGAGCTGGTGAGGGCTCTGTGTGGGAAGCTGAACAGGATGACAGTGGAACTGAGCGGAGGACAGGAGCAACACTCACACCTCAACAGGAAGTACACACTGCTCAAACAGGAAATGGAAGACAAGGTATGCATACATGCATGGACAGCACAGAACACACACGCCCCTTTCTACACGTACCGTAGGCCCTTATTTGCTGAATACTTTGGAAATATTGGAATTAGGCCAAGACAAATTGTTGTGGACCATTAAACAGATAGTTTAATGCAATGTTTTGCATTCACTATTTCCCGAACGTAGATCAAATCAAATCAAATCGTATTTGTCACATGCGCCGAATACAACAAGTGTAGACCTAGCAGTGAAATGCTTACTTCCCTTAAGCCCTTAACCAACAATGCAGTTTTAAGAAAATACGAAAATAAAAAAATTCAAGCTAACAATAACAAATAATTAAAGAGTAACAGTAAACAACAATAGCGGGGCTATGTACAGGGGGTACCGGTACAGTGTCAATGTGCCGGGGCACCGGTGTCGAGGTAATTGAGGTAATATGTACATGTAGGAATTATTAAAGTGACTATGCAAAGATAATAACAGAGAGTAGCAGCAGCATTGAGGGGGGGGGACTTGGCGCTCCGGTACCGCTTGCCATGCAGTAGCAGAGAGAACAGTCTATGACTAGGGTGACTGGAGTCTTTGACAATTTTTAGGGCCTTCCTCTGACACCGTCTGGTATAAAGGTCCTGGATGACAGGAAGCTTGGCCCCAGTGATGTACTGGGCCATACCCACTGCCCTCTGTAGTGCCTCGCGATTGGAGGCTGAGCGTTTGCCATACCAGGCTGTGATGCAACCAGTCAGGATGCTCTCGATGGTGCAGCTGTAAAACCTTTTGAGGATCTGAGGACCCATGCCAAATCTTTTCAGTCTCCTGAGGGGGAATAGGTTTTGTCGTGCTCTCTTCAAGACTGTCTTGGTGTGCTTGGGCTATGTTAGTTTGCTGGTGATGTGGATGCCAAGGAACTTCAAGCTCTCAACCTGCTCCACTACAGCCCCGTCGATGAGAATGGGGTCGTGCTCCTTCCTCCTTTTCCTGTATGCTGCACTGCCATGAATTCCGAAACATTGTCTACTCTGAAAATGTTTTACTACAGTAGGTCTACTTGTAGTGGTAGCCTACACACTTCAATGCAAAAGATCAACTCTGTTCACCTGTTAAATTCTACTGTATGTTATAAACGGCTCACCCTGTCATCTGCATAGAGAAAAAGCTTGAAATTATAAAAGCCCTTCTAATGGGCACAATTAAATGAGAGATGCTGATGGTAATTTCTACTTCAGCATTCAGACGTAGCCAACAAACGTCTATGGAAAAGGTGAACTGTCTGTTCTAAATGGTACTTCGGATCGAATCGCATCGAGCAAATAGGCTGCTTGAAATAGTTTATCTATTTACTACTGAGAAGTGGGTCCAATTAAATGACAGGTGGGATGAATGGTAGCCTATCGTACCTTGTTGTAGGCCTATAAGCTATTTCACCAGGATGAAACCATCACAGTCAGAAAAGGTGAGAAATGTATTCTGCAATGATCATGTGAATTAAATAAACGATAGAAATAGATCGCTGTTTTTAGTTATTTTAGAACGCTTGCTCTTCTCGATAACGGCAAATGAATGCATCTTGTTATTATATTTAGTTAGGATTCCTGTCCTTTTGTTCTGTATATGTATAGTGTCACCATATACTCCTGCTCAAGGCTTTTGGGCTGATTTTGCCCATCTTGCAATGCAATACTTCAAACACTGGAAACAGTGTGCATGCATGGTCTAAAGTTATCGGGAGGATAAGTACATCCTCACGTCAAGTTTAGTTTTAATAGATGCCAACTTTTGCGTGAACTGGCACACGCATGTTTTGGGGGCATATTTTGTACATAGCAAAAGGTTTCTAAATGAGGCCCCTAGAGAACTACATGGTGTGCAGGCATTTCTTCCAGCCCAGCACTAACACACCTGACTCCATCAGCTGAGTCGTTGAATCAGATGTGTCCGTGCTGGGTTGCACACCCTTGATGACCGCTGTATTATACAGTGTACAAAAGAACCCCTCTGTCAGGGCCTCAGTTTATTTATCTGACTGAACTATCTCAAGGTCAATGTACTGACTGAGTGCTCCAGTCCTTATTAGCCCTTACCACACTCCATGTATTGTCCCAGATAGATACACACACATGTCTGTATTGATTCATGTGTCCCCATAGAGACCCTGAGAGTATGGATTCAGTTCACTATGGAGGGGAAGAAGAGTTGACACTAGAATGGTTCAGAAGGGGGTTAAATGGAAAAGAGAGAGAGGTTAGACGTTTAAGGTTGTGTGTCTAGCTCTCGGTAAGATGGTCAGTCTCTGGTCTATTATGACTGGAACGTTATTGTAACTGGGAGCATAGACTCACCTCTTCTTGAATCTTCTTCCACAGTTTTGAATCGATAGAGATATTGATCACAATGAAATAGTCACAATGCCTTGGATTAGTAGCTTTAGATAATGAACTGCAGCTGATAATGCTGTTGCCATAGAGTTGTTCCGACTGATAATGCTGTTGCCATAGAGTTGTTCTGACTGATAATGCTGTTGCCATGGAGTTGTTCTGACTGATAATGCTGTTGTCATAGAGTTGTTCTGACTGATAATGCTGTTGTCATAGAGTTGTTCTGACTGATAATGCCGTTGCCATGGAGTTGTTCTGACTGATAATGCTGTTGTCATAGAGTTGTTCTGACTGATAATGCTGTTGCCATGGAGTTGTTCTGACTGATAATGCTGTTGCCATAGAGTTGTTCTGACTGATAATGCTATTGCCATGGAGTTGTTCTGACTCTGACTCTGTCACCCTCCAGGTGAAGTGCATGGCTCTAGGAGAGAACGAAAGGAGGGGTCAGAGAAGAGGACCAAAAGAGAGGGTCAGAGGAGAGGACCAAAGGAGAGGGTCAGAGGAGAGGACCAAAATAAGTGGTCAGAGTAGAGGACCATAGGAGGGGATCAGAGGAGAGGACCAAAGGAGGGGATCAGAGGAGAGGACCAAAGGAGGGGGTCAGAGGAGAAGACCAAAGGAGGGGTCAGAGGAGAGGACCAAATGAGGGGGTCAGAGGAGAGGACCAAAGGAGGGGGTCAGAGGAGAGGACCAAAATAAGTGGTCAGAGTAGAGGACCATGGGAGGGGATCAGAGGAGAGGACCAAAATAAGGGGTCAGAGGAGAGGACAAAAGGAGGGGGTCAGATGAGAGGACCAAAGGAGGGGTCAGAGTAGAGGACTAAAGGAGGGGGTCAGAGAAGAGGACCAAAGCAGGGGGTCAAAAGACAGGGCCAAAGAACAGGGTCAGAGAAGAGGACCAAAGGACAGAGAAAGTTGTGGCTGGTCTAGAACAGTGTTTCTCAATCCTGGTCCTGGGGTTCCAAAGGGGTGCACATTTTCATTCTTTCTCTCTCTCTTTTCTCTCTTCTCTCTCTCTCCAGGTGAAGTGTGTGGCTGCGAGAGAGTGTAGTAGAGGGTCTGAGGAGGCTGTAGCTGGTCTAGTGGACAGACGGTCTCATCTAGAAACAGAACAGAGTCCATCCTCACCTCTGTAGGATAGGACATAGAGCACTCCCCAAGGACGCACAGGACAAACTCAAGGTAAGGCACACAAAAACACACACACACACACACACACACACACACACACACACACACACACACACACACACACACACACACACACACACACACACACACACACACTCCTACACACATACCTATTCCATACAAACACTTTAACCTTTACCTATTCCGTACAAACACATTAACTTTGACCTATTCTAATATTCTATTCCAATAGCACCGTTTGCCCATTTTGAGACGCCATAGCCACTTCCTCAAAACAGATAACTCAAGAAATGCGTCATTAATTTGTACATTTTTGCTGAGGACGTCGTAGTCGTGTGATTTTACTAAGATCTAACTAAGATGTTTTGTGAACAACGCCAGATTGAGGAGGTGTGATGGTGTGGGGGTGCCTTGCTGGTGACACTGTCTGTGATTTTTTTTAGTTCAAGGCTACCACAGCATTCTGCCGCCATATGCGGCATCTGGTTTGCGCTTAGTGGGACAATCATTTGTTTTTCAACAGGACAATGACCCAACACACCTCCAGGCTGTGTAAGGGCTATTTGACCAAGAAGGAGAGTGATGGAGTACTGCATCAGATGACCTGGCCTCCACAATCACAATCACCCGATCTCAACCCAATTGAGATGGTTTGGGATGAATTTTTATTTTTTTATTTTTTTTATTTCACCTTTATTTAACCAGGTAGGCCAGTTGAGAACAAGTTCTCATTTACAACTGCGACCTGGCCAAGATAAAGCAAAGCAGTGCAACACAAACAACAACACAGAGTTACACATGAAATAAACAAACATACAGTCTATAACACAATAGGAAAAAAGGTCTTTAAAAGAGGATATACAGTGTGTGCAAATGAGATAAAATAAGGGAGGTAAGGCAATAAATAGGCCATGGTGGCGAAGTAATTAAAATTGTGCAATTAAACACTGGAGTGATAGATGTGCAGAAGATCAATGTGCAAGTAGAGATACTGGGGTGCGAAAAAGCACTGTCCATATGTGTCTTGGTTTTGGTTGCAGATTCAGTACTGGCTGACAAATTTCAACATTTACTTGGAGCTAACTCTGCAAATAGCACTGCTGGGTGATTTGAAAAGTCATAGTCAATCGAACAATAATATAATAATACTCTTAGCAAAAAAGGTACATTTTGAATCTGTCGAAACTACATTGATAGAAGCTACAATCTATCTACAATATTAAAGCCCATCTACCCATTACATTTTTTTTTTTTTATGTTTGGTGCTGTTTGTAACAATGAAAAAATGTGCATGAAACGAGTTATCCCTCATTGAATGACAACCTAGACTTCATTGAAGAATCCCTACAAATCACATACAAAGGGGTATAGACTTCGGCTACCAACTTCGTGTGCCCAAACAGATGAAAAACTGTTACCGAAGTTCAAAACTTACAAAAACATCACAAAATGTCATCATAATATATGCACAAACTCTTCTAAAATGTTTTGGCTGGAAAGCATGCGGACGCCTTGAGTGTTTTGTGTGTGTGTTCCAGACAAAGCTGTGTTGGCTGAGTGAGGAGGTGTCTGAGCCTGAGGCCTCTAACAGTGCAGTAGTATCTAACAGTTCACAACAATACACACAAATCTAAAAGTAAAAAATGGAATTAAGAAATAGATAAATATTAGATTGAGCAGTGTCGGAGTGGCATTGACTAAAATACAGTAGAATAGAATACAGTATTCACATATGAGATGAGTAAAGCAGTATGTAAACATAATTTAAACATTATTAAAGTGACTAGTATTACATTATTAAATTGACCAGTGATTCCAAGTCTATGCACACTGCTCAAAAAAATAAAGGGAACACTTAAACAACACAATGTAACTCCAAGTCAATCACACTTCTGTGAAATCAAACTGTCCACTTAGGAAGCAACACTGATTGACAATAAATTGCACATGCTGTTGTGCAAATGGAATAGACAACAGGTGGAAATTATAGGCAATTAGCAAGACACCCCCAATAAAGGAGTGGTTCTGCAGGTGGTGACCACAGACCACTTCTCAGTTCCTATGCTTCCTGGCTGATGTTTTGGTCACTTTTGAATGCTGGCGGTGCTTTCACTCTAGTGGTAGCATGAGACGGAGTCTACAACCCACACAAGTGGCTCAGGTACTGCAGCTCATCCAGGATGGCACATCAATGCGAGCTGTGGCAAGAAGGTTTGCTGTGTCTGTCAGCGTAGTGTCCAGAGCATGGAGGCGCTACCAGGAGACAGGCCAGTACATCAGGAGATGTGAAGGAGGTCGTAGGAGGTCAACAACCCAGCAGCAGGACCGCTACCTCCGCCTTTGTGCAAGGAGGAGCAGGAGGAGCACTGCCAAAGCCCTGCAAAATGACCTCCAGCAGGCCACAAATGTGCATGTGTCTGCTCAAACGGTCAGAAACAGACTCCATGAGGGTGGTATGAGGGCCCGACGTCCACAGGTGGGGGTTGTGCTTACAGCCCAACACCGTGCAGGACGTTTGGCATTTGCCAGAGAACACCAAGATTGGCAAATTCGCCACTGGCGCCCTGTGCTCTTCACAGATGAAAGCAGGTTCACACTGAGCACATGTGACAGACGTGACAGAGTCTGGAGACGCCGTGGAGAACATTCTGCTGCCTGCAGCATCCTCCAGCATGACCGGTTTGGCGGTGGGTCAGTCATGGTGTGGGGTGGCATTTCTTTGGGGGGCCGCACAGCCCTCCATGTGCTCGCCAGAGGTAGCCTGACTGCCATTAGGTACCGAGATGAGATCCTCAGACCCCTTGTGAGACCATATGCTGGTGCGGTTGGCCCTGGGTTCCTCTTAATGCAAGACAATGCTAGACCTCATGTGGCTGGAGTGTGTCAGCAGTTCCTGCAAGAGGAAGGCATTGATGA
Source organism: Salmo trutta (assembly GCF_901001165.1). Taxonomy (NCBI): domain Eukaryota; kingdom Metazoa; phylum Chordata; class Actinopteri; order Salmoniformes; family Salmonidae; genus Salmo; species Salmo trutta. The sequence goes on along the minus strand of NC_042957.1, from coordinate 9,747,141 downwards.
TATGGACTGTCCCGCCCGTTCCCCAGACCTGAAACCAATTGAGCACATCTGGGACATCATGTCTCGCTCCATCCACCAACGCCACGTTGCACCACAGACTGTCCAGGAGTTGGCGGATGCTTTAGTCCAGGTCTGGCAGGAGATCCCTCAGGAGACCATCCGCCACCTCATCAGGAGCATGCCCAGGCATTGTAGGGAGGTCATACAGGCACGTGGAGGCCACACACACTACTGAGCCTCATTTGACTTGTTTTAATAAGGACATTACATCAAAGTTGGATCAGCCTGTAGTGTGGTTTTCCACTTTAATTTTGAGTGTGACTCCAAATCCAGACCTCCATGGGTTGATAAATTGGATTTCCATTGATTATTTTTGTGTGATTTTGTTGTCAGCACATTCAACTATGTAAAGAAAAAAGTATTTAATAAGATTATTTCATTCATTCAGATCTAGGATATGTTATTTTAGTGTTCCCTTTATTTTTTTGAGCAGTGTCTATAGGGCAGCAGCCTCTAAGGTGCAGGGTTACATAACCGGGTGGAAGCCAGCTAGTGATGGCTATTTAACAGTCTGACGGCCTTGATATATAAGCTGTGTTTCAGTCTCTTGGTTCAAGATTTGATGTACCTGTACTGACCTCGCCTTCTGGATGATAAAGGGTTGAATAGGCCACGGCTCGGGTGGTTGAGGTCCTTGATGATCTTTTTGGCTTTCCTGTGACATCGGGTGCTCTAGGTGTTCTGCAGGGCAGGTAGTTTGACCCCGGTGATGCATTGGTCAGACCACACCACCCTTTGGAGAGCCCTGCAGTTGCGGGAAGTGCAGTTGCCGTACCAGGCGGTGATACAGCCCGACAAGATGCTCTCAATTGTGCATCTGTAAAAGTTTGTGAGGGTTTTAGGGGCCAAGCCAAATTTCTTTAGCCTCCTGAGCTTGAAGAGGCGCTGTTGCGCCTTCTTCACCACACTGTCTGTGTGGGTGGACCATGTCAGATCGTCAGTGATGTATACAGTGAGGGAAAAAAGTATTTGATCCCCTGCTGATTTTGTACATTTGCCCACTGACAAAGAAATGATCAGTCTTTAATTTTAATGGTAGGTTTATTTGAACAGTGAGAGACAGAATAACAACAAAAAAATCCAGACAAACGCATGTCAAAAATGTTATAAATTGATTTGCATTTTAATGAGGGAAATAAGTATTTGACCCCCTCTCAATCAGAAAGATTTCTGGCTCCCAGGTGTCTTTTATGCAGGTAACGAGCTGAGATTAGGAGCACACTCTTAAAGGGAGTGCTCCTAATCTCAGTTTGTTACCAGTATAAAAGACACCTGTCCACAGAAGCAATCAATCAATCAGATTCCAAACTCTCCACCATGGCCAAGAACAAAGAGCTCCCCAAGGATGTCAGGGACAAGATTGTAGACCTACACAAGGCTGGAATGGGCTACAAGACCATCGCCAAGCAGCTTGGTGAGAAGGTGACAACAGTTGGTGCGATTATTCGCAAATGGAAGAAACACAAAAGAACTGTCAATCTCCCTCGGCCTGGGGCTCCATGCAAGATCTCACCTCGTGGAGTTGCAATGATGATGAGAACAGTGAGGAATCAGCCCAGAACTACACAGGAGGATCTTGTTAATGATCTCAAGGCAGCTGGGACCATGTCACCAAGAAAACAATTGGTAACACACTATGCCGTGAAGGACTAAAATCCTGCAGCGCCCGCAAGGTCCCCCTGCTCAAGAAAGCACATATACATGCCCATCTGAAGTTTGCCAATGAACATCTGAATGATTCAGAGGACAACTGGGTGAAAGTGTTGTGGTCAGATGAGACCAAAATGGAGCTCTTTGGCATCAACTCAACTCGCCGTGTTTGGAGGAGGAGGAATGCTGCCTATGACCCCAAGAACGCCATCCCCACCGTCAAACATGGAGGTGGAAACATTATGCTTTGGGGGTGTTTTTCTGTTAAGGGGACATGACAACTTCACCGCATCAAAGGGACGATGGACGGGGCCATGTACCATCAAATCTTGGGTGAGAACCTCCTTCCCTCAGCCAGGGCATTGAAAATGGGTCGTGGATGGGTATTCCAGCATGACGATGACCCAAAACACACAGCCAAGGCAACAAAGCAGTGGCTCAAGAAGAAGCACATTATATCCTGGAGTGACCTAGCCAGTCTCCAGACCTTAATCCAATGGAAAATCTGTGGAGGGACCTGAAGGTTCGAGTTGCCAAACGTCAGCCTCGAAACCTTAATGACTTGGAGAAGATCTGCAAAGAGGAGTGGGACAAAATCCCTCCTGAGATGTGTGCAAACCTGGTGGCCAACTACAAGAAACGTCTGACCTCTGTGATTGCCAACAAGGGTTTTGCCACCAAGTACTAAGTCATGTTTTGCAGAGGGGTCAAATACTTATTTCTCTCATTAAAATGCAAATCAATTTATAACATTTTTACTTGCGTTTTTCAGGATTTTTGTTGTTGTTATTCTGTCTCTCACAGTTCAAATAAACCTACCATTAAAATTATAGACTGATTATTTCTTTGTCAGTGGGCAAATGTATAAAATCAGCAGGGGATCAAATACTTTTTTCCCTCATTGTACATCGAGGAACTTGTAGCTTTACACCTTCTCCACTGCGGTCCCATCGATGTGGATAGGGGCGTACTCCCTCTGCTGTTTCCTAAAGTCCACGATCAACTCCTTCATTTTGTTGACGTTGAGTGAGAGGTTATTTTCCTGGCACCACACTCCCAGGGCCCTCACCTCCTCCCTGTAGACTATCTCGTCATTGTTGGTAATCAGGCCTACTACTGTTGTGTAGTCTGCAAACTTGATGATTGAGTTGCTGCGTCAAAGCAGGGACCGAGAGACTGAAAAACAGCTTCTATCTCAAGGCCATCAGACTGTTAAACAGCCATCACTAACATTGAGTGCCTGCTACCAACATACTGACTCAACTCCAGCCACTTTAATAATGGAAAAATGTATGTAATAAATGTATCACTAGCCACTTTAAACAATGCCACTTCATATAATGTTTACATACCCTACATTACTCATCTCATATGTATATACTGTACTCTATACCATCTACTGCATCTTGCCATCTTGATGTAATGTATCACTAGCCACTTTAAGCAATGCCACTTTTATATGTTTACATATCCTACATTACTCATCTCATATGTATATACTGTACTCTATACCATCCACTGCATCTTGCCTATGCCGTTCTATACCATCACTCATTCATATTTTTTTAATGTACATATTCTTATTCATTCCTTTACACTTGTGTATAAGGTAATTGTGGTGAAATTGTTAGGTTAGATTACTCGTTGGATATTACTGCATTGTCGGAACTAGAAGCACAAGCATTTCGCTACACTCACATTGCCATCTGCTAACCATGTGTATGTGACAAATAAAATTTGATTTGATTTGAAGTGGAAGGGGGAAAAGACAGCATTCAGATGTCAAGACAGCGCTGCTCTGAGACAAGCATGGGGACTGGTTTTGATAAATCAATGAGATTTTTATTTTCACTGAATCTCCGTTTGGGTATAAGTTAGACTATAATTAGGGTGTGGAAATGTTAGGATTATTTTGCTCTTCCTGTAGTACTGGAGCCTACTCCCGACCGGCCACGTTGTACAGCGCCATTATGGGCTATTAGCAGGACAGTAGATACTTTGTGCAAGGCAATTGATCAACATTAAAAACTTTCAGGATGGGGCCTCCCGAGTGGCGCAGTGGTCTAAGACACTGCATCACAGTGCAAACTGTGTTGTTACGCGACCGGGAGACCCATGATGCGACGGTGGGCTTTTGGTTTCTCTCCCTCTAAAAACAGAAATAAATCAATCAAATGTATTTATAAAGCCCTTTTTTACATCAAATGTCACAAAGTGCAATACAGAAACCCAGCCTAAAACCCCAAACTGCAAGCAATGCAGATGTAGAAGCATGGTGGCTAGGAAACACACCCTAGAAAGGCAGGAACTTAGGAAGAAACTTAGAGAGGAACCAGGCTCTGAGGGGTGGTCAGTCCTCTTCTGGCTGTGCTGGGTGGAGATTATAACAGTACATGGCCAAGGTGTTTAAACGTTCATAGATGACCAGCAGGGTGAAATAATAATAATCCCAGTGGTTGTAGAGGGTGCAACAGGTCAGCACCTCAGGAGTAAATGTCAGTTGGCTTTTCATAGCTCATCATTCAGAGTTAGATAGCAGGTGTGGTAGAGAGAGAGTTGAAAACAGCAGGTCCGGGACAAGGTAGCATGTCCGGTGAACAGGTCAGGGTTCCATAGCCGCAGGCAGAAGAGTTGAAACTGGAGCAGCAGCACGACCAGGTGGACTGGGGACAGCAAGGAGTCATCAGGCCAGGTAGTCCTGAGGCATAGTCCTAGGGCTCAGGTCCTCCGAGAGAAGAGAAAGAGAGAGCGAGAAAGAAAGAGAGAAAGAGAGAGAGAGAATTAGATGGAGCATATTTAAATTCACACAGGACACCCGATAAGACAGGAGAAATACTCCAGATATAACAGACTAACCCTAGCCCCCCGACACATAAACTATTGCAGCATAATTACTGGAGGCTGAGACAGGAAGGGTCAGGAGACACTGTGGCCCCATCCGATGATACCCCCGGACATGGCCAACCGGGCAGGATATAACCCCACCCACTTTGCCAAAGCACAGCCCCCACACCACAAGAGGGATATCTTCAACCACCAACTTACTACCCTGAGACAAGGCTGAGTATAGCCCGCGACGATCTCCCCCATGGCACAAATCCGAGGGGGGCGCCAACCCGGACAGGAAGATCACATCAGTTACTCAACCAACTCAAGTGATGCACCCCTCCTAGGGACGGCATGGAAGAGCATCAGTAAGCCAGTGACTCAGCCCCTGTAATAGGGTTAGAAGCAGAGAATCCTAATAGAGAGGGGGGAACTGGCTAGGCAGAGACAGCAAGGGTGGTTCGTCGCTCCAGTAATAACAAACTGTCTTTATTTACAAATCAGTAAGAATGTCTCACCCCATGTTCAAGAATGGCCTTTTCTTGCTCACTTTCTGTTATTTTAAAACAAAATTATTTCCAAAATATCGTAGTTTTTTAACAAGTCATAGAAAGTTGGTTGCAATTTCAGTTTAATCCACCAGAAAAGACAAATAATACAACAAATATTGTGGTTCAACTCAGATATACTAATTGATAAAAAATAACTTTATCAATTGAAACCTTTAACAAGTGGACGGGGGGAAAAAGTATGAATAATATTTTTATTAACCCTGCATTATAATTGTATAAAAGACCCTTATTCTGTTTTTATTCACAGTAGTGATAGACAGCTGGAGGCATTTGATTAAATAATGGTTATATTGAAATTGAAAAAACCTCATCCAGGGAAGGTATTGTTTTCTTAGCAAGGGAGGAGAATTCTCCACCTGGGCGGACTGTGAGAGGATCATGTTCAAACGCAATGATATCCTTGGGCATGCTGTAGTCTTCAAATCTGGTGGAAAGTTGTCCCTCAGCTGCTTGATGAAATCTTCCATCACCTCTGTGACAATGCTGCGGCCTGGTTCCTCTGCCTGTCGTTTCTTCAGTGTGCTGAAGTGCAGTAGCCTTCCAGATGACAAATCAAAATCGAACAACTCAAGCTTCCTAGTAAAGGCCTCACATTTCTCCACCATGTCCACGTCTGTTTCCCTCTTCCTTCTAACTGCAGATTTAACCCGTTTAAGTTACACAATATGTCTGCGAAAAAAGCTGTGTTTGCAACTTGCAGTTAACGATTCAATGTTTCTGCATCGGGCCTCTATATGGGGCGGGAAGGCCACTGAAAGTTCTATGCTTAGATTCATAATTAGTCTGAGATGGAATTATTTGCAAACAGCAATATTTTCATAGCAAATAATAAATACTGGCTTGGCATTGGGAAAAGATGGAGAGATTAATGCATATATCGCTGTACATTCTCTGAATCTTTGATTTTCATTTTCCACATTTCTTCTTGATACATTTTGAGAGTGACATTTTATCTTGCTATCAAGCAAATTGTTCTGAACAAATGTTGACATTAAAAAAAGTAGTGTAGCCTACAGTAGGCTACGTAGACCACCGATCAACGCCCAGAGAAATAGACAAAAATAATAATTTAATAGACATAGTGATTTTATGAGCATAATCAGATCAAATTTATTATCTTATTGTCACTGAATTTGTTATGTACTAATCATATGTGTTAAACATGTTAAATTTGTAGTGTTGGCCAATTCATTTTGCTAATATTATATACTTATTATGTTCTGGCCCACCATCATTCAATTGTTATAATAGGATTTGAAGCAATAGCCTACCTGGGTGTAGTCAACTGTTTCAGCACCATTTTGCACTGCTCTGAGACAAGCATGGGGACTGGTCTTGATTAATCAATGAGATTTTTATTTTCACTGAATCTCTGTTTGGGTATTGGTTAGCCGACAATGAGGGTGTGAAAACGGTCATGTTGTACACTGCCATAATTTCCTAAAGGGAAACCCTGAGATTTATTTTGTTTTGTTGAATAGAAACACCATAATATTAATCAAATTAATTAAGCTAAATTTAAAATCAATCCCATATACTATGTTCTTACAATTTTTTTTATTCTCTAGTACAGCCAATATTACAAAACTCAAATGCTTCTCAAGGATGCCCTCTGGTGGTCAAACTAGCACTAACTAGCATTAATGGCAACAATGGCTGACAATTAAATAACGTGCCATAGAATTATGCGGCAGCCCATAAGGTGTGCTGCAGTGTGACGCAACTTTCAACCACTGGACATAGATATTCCTCTTGTCCAGATGGGATAGGGCAGTGTGCAGTGCAATGGCGATTACATCGTCTGTGGATCTATTGGTGCTGTAAGCAAACTGAAGCGGGTCTAGGATGGCAGGTAAGGTAGAGGTGATATAATACTTAACTAGCCTCTCAAAGGACTTCATGATGACAGAAGTGAGTGCTACAGGGCGATAGTCATTAGTTCAGTTACCTTTGCTTTCTTGGGTGCCTTAACTTACCTCATTTGCACTCACTGTATATAGACTTTTTGTTTTCTTTTGTTCTACTGTATTATTGACTGTATGTTTTGTTTATTCCATGTGTAACTCTGTGTTGTTGTATGTGTCGAATTGCTATGCTTTATCTTGGCCAGGTCGCAGTTGCAAATGAGAACTTGTTCTCAACTAGCCTACCTGGTTAAGTAAAGGTGAAATAAAAAAAATAAAAAAATGGTGGACATCTTGAAGCAAGTGGGGACAGGGATAGGGAGAGATTGGATATGTCCGTAAACACTCCAGCCAGCTGGTCTGCTCATACTCTGAGGACGCGGCTACAGATGCCGTCTGGGCCGGCAGCCTTGCGAGGGTTAACGCGCTTAAATGTCTTAATCACGTCGGACACGGAGAAGGAGAGCCCACAGACCTTGGTAGTGGGCTACGTCAGTGGCGCTGTGTTATCCTCAAAGCGGGCGAAGAAGGTGTTTAGCTTGTCCGGAAGCAAGACGTCGATGTCTACGACGTTGCTGGTTTTCCCTTTGTAGTCCATGATTGTCTGTAGACCCTGCCACATACATCTCGTGTCTGAGCCATTGAATTGCACCTCCACTTTGTTTCTGTGCTGACGTTTGATTGCCTTATAAACGGAATAACTACACTCTTTGTATTCGGCCATATTCCCAGTCACCTTGCCATGGTTAAATACGGTGGTTCGTGCTTTCAGTTTTGCGCGAATGCTGCCATCTATCCATGGTTTCTGGTTTGGGTAGGTTTTAATAGTCACAGTGGGTACAACATCTCCTATACACTTCCTGATGAACTCACTCACCGTATCCGTGTATTAGTCTATGTTATTCTTAGGGGCTACCCGGAAAATATCCCAGTCCGCGTGATCAAAACAATCTTGAGGCATGGGTCCGATTGGTCAGACCAGCGTTGAATTGACCTTAGTACGGGTACTTCCTGTTTGAGTTTCTGCCTATAGGAAGGGAAGAGCTATATGGAGTCATGATCAGATTTGCCGAAGGTAGGGTGGGAGAGGGCCTTGTAGGCATTTTGGTTATTTATTCCTGTCTCCGCGATGTACTGAGAACCCAGCTTTTTGTAGAGACGGGGACAGTATATCCTGAGAGAGACATTTTTCTGTGAAACAGAGTATGTTACAATCCCTGATGTCTCTCTGGAAGGAGATCCTCGCCCTGAGCTTGTCTACTTTATTGTCCAGAGACTAAACATTAGCGAGTCATATACCAGGGAGTGATAGATGGTGTGCATGCCTCCTGAGTCAGACCTGAATTCTTAGGACCTAGAAGCAGAGCTGCCATATCTGTCGGCGCCATCTTTTCTAGAATACGTTTCTGAGTGACAGTGATGGCTTTGCATAGTCACTTTGTTGCATTTTTTGTAGGACTGTAAAAAAAATGCCTGGAACTTAAATTAATGTTATGGACCGTTTCCCATGCTTTTATAATAATGGTTCTGTTCCGGAACAGTATAAATCACTTTTGTTTTTGGTTCTGATTCTGTTCCTCAACATTTTTTTTCTAGTTGCCTACCCCTGACATGCAGCACGTACTGTAATCACAATCATTTTTATTTCATTTTTTATTTAACCTTTATTTAACTAGGCAAGTCGGATTCTTATTTACAACGACGGCCTACCCCGGAAAACGCTGGGCCAATTGTGTGCTGCCCTATGGGACTCCCGATCACGGCCGGATGTGATACAGCCTGGATCATTATAGGAGTTCTCTTTCTCTCTCTCTCTCTCTCTCTCTCTCTCTCTCTCTCTCTCTCTCTCTCTCTCTCTCTCTCTCTCTCTCTCTCTCTCTCGTTAATTTGTGTTTCGTGATGCAAATGTACTTTGCTTTTCTGTAATTTCTACTCATAATCACATCCACACAGGAAAGATGTCTTCTCTCTCTTAGTTTCTAAACTAAACTTGTGATAATGACTTAGTTCAGGGTTCACCATGGTTCATCACAACAAGCAGCCAGGAATCTCAGTCTAATTCTGGCTCCCTCCGGAACATCTTCACACAGAGACAGGCAGGCAGACAGAAAGACAAGGGCCTAATCAGCCTGTAGTCTCATTCAGATGTGCTGTTCTGCCTGCCTGCCTGGAACACACACACACACACACACACACACACACACACACACACACACACACACACACACACACACACACACACACACACACACACACACACACACACACACACACACACACACACAGAGGCTGTAACAGCGGGGCATTGTGGAGCTCAGACACCCTAATAATGATGCTGTCTAACCCCACTCTCGGGAAAGAAGCTTGTAACTGTCTGTGGTCTATCTTTGGAGGGATTTGGCACAAAACAACAGAAAACAAATTTGGCCCATCTGGAAAATGTGCTCTCTCATTAGGAACGAACTGCAATACATTAGATATGAGTATTTCTTCTACCTAGTGTCACTGGGTCCACTCCCATCCAGTCTTTGATCATCCTAGCTTATTTTGTAAGTTTTCAGAAGAAGTTTTCAGTTGCTGAAGGTTGCTGAAGGTTGCTGCCGGTGTACTTTTTTCCTCTTACTTAAACTTTGCTGTGGTCCTTTTCTGTTGAAGTTTTCGGTTGCTGAAGTTAGCTGGCCTGGTGAACATTTCTCTCTAACTAAAACACTATCGCAGTACTGATCTGAGGAAGTTTTGGCATACTTAGCTTTCCCATCTTCACTAAAACATAGGCTAGCGTCTGTGGTAGATAGCTATTGGATTATAGATCTTGCCTCAGTAACTGACCTCTACAGATTTAGATTAAACAGACAGTGACTTTCTCTCAAGTCATAGCCCGTTGTCTTTCAGGCCCATTTAGACTGCCAGAGTATGGCTGGCACCATCTCTCTCCCTCCCAGCAAGCCAGCCTCCCAGACCAGCCAGATCTCCTGGAGAAGACTCAGAGGAAGGAAGATGATAAGTATTCAGGTGAGACAGCAGACATTTAACACAAAGAGACTCTCTCTCGTCTATTGAACATCAATACACAACATCCCCAATCAACTTCCTCAACCCCATGATAGTCCTGTCAGACACTCCACGGAGTGGATGTTTTCCATTTTCTCCTCAAAGTGGTGTGTGCATGCATTTGTGTATGTATGTACAGTGCCCTCAGAAGGTATTCAGACCCCTTGACATTTTCCTTTTTTTGTTAGGTTACAGCCTTATTCTAAAATGGATTTAAAAAAAAACTAAAACAGGTTTTTAGAAATGTTTGCTAATTTATAAAAGATACAAAACTGAAATATTACATTTACATAACTATTCAGACCCTTTACTCAGTACTTTGTTGACGTACCTTTGGCAGCGATTACATCCTCAAGTCTTCTTGGGTATGACGCTACAAGCTTGGCACACCTGTATTTGGGGAGTTTCTCCCATTCTTCTCTGCAGATTTTCTCAAGGTCTGTCAGGTTGGATGGGGAGCATCGCTGCACAGCTATTTTCAGGTGTCTGCAGTTAGTTCGATTAGGTTTAAGTCCGGGTTCTGGCTGGGCCACTCAAGGACATTCAGAGACTTGTCCCGAAGCCACTCCTGCGTTGTCTTGGCTGTGTGCTTACGGTCGTTGTCCTGTTGGAAGGTAACCCTTTGCCCCAGTCTGAGGTCCTGAGAGCTCTGGAGCAGGTTTTCATCAAAGATCTCTCTGTACTTTACTCTGTTCCTCTTTGCATTGATCCTGACTAGTCTCCCGGTCCCTGACGCTGGAAAACATCCCCACAGCATGATTCTAACACCACCATGCTTCACCGTAGGGATGGTGCCAGGTTTCCTCCAGACGTGATGCTTGGCATTCAGGCCAAAGAGTTCAATCTTGGTTTCATCAGACCAGAGAATCTTGTTTCTCGTGGTTTGAGAGTCTTTAGGTGCCTTTTGGCAAACTCCTAGCGGGCCATCATGTGCCTTTTACTGAGGAGTGGCTTCCATCTGGCCACTCCCCCATAAAGGCCTGATTGGTGGTGCGCTACCAAGATGGTTGTCCCTGTAGAAGGTTCTCCCATCTCCACAGCGGGACTTTAGAGCTCTGTCAGAGTGACCATTGGGTTCTTTGTCACCTCCCTGACCAAGGCCCTTCTCCCCTGATTGCTCAGTTTGGCCGGGTGGCCGGCTCTAGGAAGGGTCTTGGTACCCTTCCACAGATCTGTGCCTCGACACAATCTGTGGACAATTCCTTCGTTCATCATGTCTTGGTTTTTGCTCTGACATGCACTGTCAACTGTGGGACCTTATGTATATAGACAGGTGTGTGCCTTTCAAAATAATTTCCAATAAATATAATTTACCACAGGTGGACTTCAATAAAGTTGTAGAAACATCTCAAAGATGATCAATGGAAACAGGATGCACCTGAGCTCAATTTCAAGTCTCATAGCAAAAGGTCTGAATACTTATATAAATAAGGCATTTCTGTTTTTAATTTTGTATACATTTGCTAAAATGTATATGTTAAGAGAATGATGTTCTCAATGTTAACTTCATTTAAAATACTCAGTCTGCAACCCGGAATTGGTAAGATTCTGGTTGAATGAAACAGACAGAGTCCCAGTTTACAAGAGGCAGAATGTTTATTCACGAGAACGTTCTGAAGTCCATTGTACAGAGACATAATTTGTAGTTCACTCCTTACTTATGCACACATATACACACAAACATTAAGGCCCCAGATCTCTTAACACTGTAGATCATTACCCAGCCGACACTTTCATTCCTCTGAGATTAGGGAAACCTTGAGGGGTACTCCCTCTCATATCTTAAACCCCCAGAGTTCAAACTAGGGCTGGTCAACCACAGTTTAACAGTTCTTGGTGTTTACTTAAACACACATACACACATTCTTCTCGTTCCCAGTCCAACCTCGTTAGATTTATGTTTAACCCTTTAGTTACTCATTCTACATGTTATATAGACCATATCCCTAATAGTTAAGTTTCAGGGTAGAATTATTTAATCATTACATTCAAACATATAAATCCCTTAACAGTATAAAACTATGTTTTTCCTTTGAAATTATGGGGTATTGTGTGTAGATTGCTGAGGAATAAAAATACATTTTTGAATAAGGCTGTAAGGTAAAAAAAATGTGGAAAAAGTCAAGGGGTCTGAATACTTTCCGACCATACTGTATGTATGTGTAGGTGTATGTATGGTATGTGTGTGTGTGCACTGGTGCCCATCTGTGTCCATGCGTCTGCACCTGCTATAATTAATCAGTTCCCTCAGACCCAGCCGGCCCTTTAATTAAGAGGAATGAGCAGGCGAGTTGAGCCACACACACACACACACACACACACACACACACACACACACACACACACACACACACACACACACACACACACATACACACACGCACCATAACCACGCAGTGCAACAACAGCCAGTTGGGGGGAGAGAGGGAGGAGTGGAGAGAAGGAGAGAGGAGGGTAATCTAGCAGGTGTGGGGATGGATGAGTGACAGGTGATAAGACGCATCGTGTCACTGATGCATCATCAGAGAACCAACATCAATCGGCAGTCAGTTGAGTGAGGGAGGAGAGGAGAGGGATGAGAGAGGGAGGAGAGGAGAGGGAGGAGAGGAGAGGGATGAGAGAGGGAGGAGAAGAGAGGGATAAGAGAGGGAGGAGAGGAGAGGGATGAGAGAGAGGAATGTGTTCTCTCCAGTGCCCTGTTGCTCGTTTATTGAATCACTCATAATTTCACTGACTCTGACTTTGTCAATTCTGCTGTGCTGACTCACTCACTGCTTAGTGGTTTAAGCTAGTCCTTGGACATTATTTCACTCACTAATACAGTCATACATATATTATTCTGGTCATTCTACAATAAACTGTTAACTGTTTTATCTGTCTACAGCAGTGAATGATCCTCAGAGGAGGAAGAGGAGGACCATCCTCAGTGAATTTCATAAAAATAAAAAAAAAGTTACTCCTTCCCTTTTTCCACATTTTGTACGTTACAGCCTTATTCGAAAATGGATTAAAATAAAACCCCTCATCAACCTGGGGCGGAAGGGTAGCCTAGTGGTTAGAGTGTTGGCTTAGTAACCGAAAGGTTGCAAGTTCAAATCCCTGAGCTGACAAGGTACAAATCTGTCATTCTGCCCCTGAACAAGGTAGTTAACCCACTGTTCCTAGGCTGTCATTGAAAATAAGAATTTGTTCTTAACTGACTTGCCTAGTTAAATTACGGTAAAAGAAAATCTACACACAATACCCCATAATGACAAAGTGAAAACAGATTTTTGGAAATGTTTGCCAATTTATAAAAAAGAATATACAGAAATAGCTTATTTACAAAAATATTCAGTGGGATTCGAAATGGTCGGTAATCTGTTTGTTGACTTGGCTTTCGAAGACCTTAGAAAGGCAGGGTAGGATGGATATAGGTCTGTAGCAATTTGGGTCAAGAGTGTCACCTCCTTTGAAGAGGGGGATGACAGCAGCTGCTTTCCAATCTATGGGAATCTCAGACGACACGAAAGAGAGGTTGAACAGGCTAGTAATAGGGGTTGCAATAATTTCGGCAGATAATTTTAGAAAGAAAGGGTCCAGATTGTCAAGCCCAGCTGATTTGTAGGGGTCCAGATTTTGCAGCTCTTTCAGAACATCAGCTGAATGGATTTGGGAGAAGGAAAAATGGGGGAGGCTTGGGCGAGTAGCTGTGGGGGTGCAGTGCTATTGAATGCAGTAGGGGTAGTTAGGTGGAAAGCATGGCCAGCCGTAGAAAAATGCTTATTGAAATTCTCAATTATAGTGGGCTTATCGGTGGTGACAAAGTTTCCTATCCTCAGTGCAGTGGGCAGTTGGGAGGAGGTGTTCTTATTCTCCACGGACTTTACAGTGTCCCAGAACTTTTTAGAGTTTGAGTTGCAGGAAGCAAATTTCTGTTTGAAAAAGATAGCCTTGGCGTTTCTAACTGCCTGTGTGTATTGGTTTCTAACTTCTTTGAAAAGTTGCATATCGCGGGGGCAGTTCGATGCTAATGCAGAACGCCACAGGATATTTTTGTGTTGGTTAAGGGCAGTCAGGTCTGGGGAGAACCAAGGGCTATATCTGTTCCTGGTTCTAAATTTCTTGAAAGGGGCATGCTTATTTAAGATGGTGAGGAAGGCATTTTTTTTTAAATAACCAGGCATCCTCTACTGACGGGATGAGGTCAATATCCTTCCAGGATACCTGGGCCAGGTCGATTAGAAAGGCTTGCTCGTTGAAATGTTTCAGGGAGCGTTTGACAGTGATGAGTGGAGGTCGTTTGACCGCTGACCCATTACGGATGCAGGCAATGAGGCAGTGATCGCTGAGATCTTGGTTGAAAACAGCAGAGGTGTATTTAGAGGGCAGGTTGGTTAGGATGATATCTATGAGGGTGCCAGTGTTTGCGGCTTTGGGGTTGTACCTGGTGGGTTCATTAATAATTTGTGTGAAATTGAAGGCATCAAGCTTGGATTGTAGGATGGCTAGGGTGTTAAGCATGTCCCAGTTTAGGTCACCTAGTAGCACGAGCTCTGAAGATAGATGGGGGGCAATCAGTTCACATATGGTGTCCAGAGCACAGCTAGGGGCCGAGGGGGGTCTATAGCAGGCGGCGACGGTGAGAGACTTGTTTTTGGAGAGGTGGATTTTTAAAAGTAGAAGTTCAAATTGTTTGGGTACAGACCTGGATAGCAGGACAGAGCTCTGCAGGCTATCTCTGCAGTAGATTGCAACACCGCCCCACAATGACTCAAAGCACAGCTCCAAATTATGCAAGAACTATTTAGGGAAGAAGCAGTCAGCTGATGTTCTGTCTATGTCACACCCTGATCTATTACACCTGTCTTTGTGATTGTCTCCACCCCCCTCCAGGTGTCACCCATCTTCCCCATTATCCCCTGTGTATTTACGTATACCTGTGTTCTCTGTTTGTCTGTTGCCAGTTCGTTTTGTTTCGTCAAGCCTACCAGCGTTTCTCCCTCTGTTCCTGTCTCTTGAGTGCTCCTGTTTTCTAGTTTTCCTGGTTTTGACCTTTTCTGTCTACCCTGAGCCTGCCTGCCATCCTGTACCTTTGCCCCACCTATCTGGTTTACTGACCCCTGCCTGCCCTTGACCTGTCTATTGCCTGCCCCTGCTGGATTAATAAACTGTTGTTAATTTGACGTTGTCTGCATCTGGGTTTTACCTGAAACGTGTTAGTCTATAATGGAGTTGGCAGGACAATCACCGGATCTCAACCCTATTGAGCTGTTGTGGGAGCATCTTGACTGCATGGTACGTAAGAAGTGTCCATCAAGCCAATCCAATTTGTGGGAGGTGCTTCAGGAAGCATGGGGTGAAATCTCTTCAGATTACCTCAACAAATTGACACCTAGAATGCCAAAGGTCTGCAAGGCTGTAATTACTGCAAATGGAGGATTCTTTGACAAAAGCACAGTTTGAAGTTTAAATTATTTCAATTAAAAATCATTATTTATAACCTTGCCAACATCTTGACTATATTTCTTATTCATTTTGCAACCAATTTCATGTATGTTTTTATGGAAAACAAGGACATTTCTAAGTGACCCCAAACTTTTGAACGGTCGTGTAGCTGTTTGCCTGTGGTGGAGACGTGATGTATAGCAGTATGCCTGTGGTGGAGACCTGTGAAGTATACTAGTATGCCTGTGGTGGAGACCTGTGAAGTTTAGCAGTTTGCTTGTGTTGGAAACGTGATGTACAGCAGTTTGCCTGTGGTGGAGACCAGTGACGTATACTAGTATGCCTGTGGTGGAGACCTGTTGTATATATCAGTTTGCCTATGGTGTATAGCAGCATGCCACTGGTGGAGAACTGTGATGTATAGCAGTTTGCCTGTGCTGGAGACCTGTGGTCTAGGTCTGTGTGTTTGAACAGTTTCTATTTTGTGCCTGGTTCGGGTAGTAACAATTTCCATTTTGTGCCTGGTTTGTGTAGTAACAGATTTTATTTTGTGGTTGTTTTGTGTAGTGACAGTTTCCATTTTGTGCCTGGTTTGTGTAGTGACAGCTTCCATTTGTGCCTGTTTGCTGTCAGATGGCTTCCATGTGTCCTGTAGGAGTCTCAGCAGCAGAAGGAATTGGTGGAGCAGTGTTAAGTAAAAAAAAAGATAATTGGAGTCCTGCAGCACCAACTGGACAAGTCCAAACAACAGATACAGGAATGCAGGGTACTGGACTACATTACCCACAATACACATTGATATGCATACAGCAAATATTAGCATTATAATACCTAGAAACCCAACTAGAGGCTTTAAAAAAACAGTTGGACACAACCTTGTTATTCCAACGCACTTTTAAGAATTGGCCTTTTCAAAGATCACTTTGTTTATTTTCTTATAGCTCAGAAATACCGGTAGGATTGTGAAACACATGCCTGCCGACAGTACTTAGCACCTCTGAACAGAGTGTTGGCAGTCAATCTCTTTTGTGTTCACACGGCAAAGAACTTGAAGTCATCAGCCACTCAGCCTGGCCACAGTTGGCATTAGCGTTGTTTGTAAATGCATGTCCGTGTGTGTTACTTAGTTCATGGTCTAGATTCCAATGTTAGTTGCTGCACTAATGTTGTTATTTTGTAGAAAGTCTGTGTTGATATTAACCAGATGGCCACATCTTAATAACTACCTAACAAGATGATGAAGAAACTATTTATTTCACTCTCCACAATCCCATACTACCAGTGCCAGCCCATAGACAAATGTTTGGCTAGATAATGTTAGCATATTCGCTAGTTAGCACAACATAGCTAGTTAGCTAAGGACATTGCACTAAGACAGCAGCTAACACAGGCAACCGTTTCACAGAAACCAATCCATTGTGATTTAATTATAACGTCAACACTAGCTAAAGTGGTTATTGCATCTGTGCACTTAGCCAGCTACCATCCCATAGCCTACATTGCATATGAAGTATGACTGGCTCGTGACCTACAGTTGAAGTTGTACGTTTACATAGACTTCGGTAGGAGTCATTAAAACTTGTTTTTCAACCACTCCACAAATTTCTTCGAAACGAACTATAGTTTTGGCAAGTCCGGTAGGACATCTACTTTGTGCATGACACAAGTAATTTGTGCAGGTGTACCTGTGGATGTATTTCAAGGCCTACCTTCAAACTCAGTGCCTCTTTGCTTGACATCTTAGGAAAATCAAAAGAAATCAGCCAAGACCTCAGAAAAAAATGTAGACCTCCACAAGTCTGGTTCATCCTTGGGAGCAATTTCTAAATGCCTGAAGTTACCACGTTCATCTGTACAAACAATAGTAAGCAACTATAAACACTATGGCACCACGCAGCCATCATACCACTCAGGAAGGAGACGCGTTCTGTCTCCTAGAGATGATCGCACTTTGGTGTGAAAAGTGCAAATCAATCCCAGAACAATAGCAAAGGACCTTGTGAAGATGCTAGAAGAAACTGGTACAAAAGTATCTATATCCACAGTAAAACGAGTCCTATATCGACATAACCTGAAAGGCCGCTCAGCAAGGAAGAAACCACTGGTCCAAAACCGCCATTAAAAAGCCAGACTACGGTTTGCAACTGCACATGGGGACGAAGATCTTACTTTTTGGAGAAATGTCCTCTGGTCTGATGAAACAAAAATATAACTGTTTGGCAATAACAACCATTGTTATGTTTGGAGGAAAAAGGGGGAGGCTTGCAATCCGAAGAACACCATCCCAACCGTGAAGCACGGGGGTGGCAGCATCATGTTGTGGGGGTGGTTTGCTGCAGGAGGGACTGGTGCACTTCACAAAATATATATTGAAGCAACATCTCAAGACATCAGTAATGAAGATAAAGCTTGGTCGCAAATGGGTCTTCCAAATGGACAATGACCCCAAGCATACTTACAATGTTTTGGCAAATGGCTTAAGGACAACAAAGTCAAGGTATTGAAGTGGCCATCAATCACAAAGCCCTGACCTCAATCCCATAGAAAATTTGTGGGCAGAACTGAAAAGGCTTGTGCGATCAAGGAGGCCTACGAACCTGACTCCGTTACACCAGCTCTGTCAGGAGGAATGGGCCAAAATTCACCCAGCTTATTGTGGGAAGCTTGTGGAAGGCTACTTGAACCGTTTGTTAAATTCAAGTTAAAGAATTTAAAGGCAATGGGAATGTGATGGAAAAAATAAAAGCTGAAATCATTCTCTCAACTATTATTTTGACATTTCACATTCTTAAAATAAAGTGGTGATCCTAACTAACCTAAGACAGGGGATTTTTACTAGGATTAAATGTCAGGAATTGTGACAAACTGAGTTTAAATGTATTTGGCTAAGGTGTATGTAAACTTCCGACTTCAACTGTAGCTGTACGGAGAAAAGGCCCTCTTTCTTTCCTTTTTGTTGTCACTCCTGTTGGCTCCCTCCACTTAAGAGTTTGTGCTCTCTGATTGGCTCAGAGTCAAGTTGTTGGCCACTGATGAGCATTGTGATTCTACAAAAAGAAAAGGCAGGTTCGTTGCTACCAGGTCGGCATGCAGCAGGTACCGCTTTTGTTCAAGAAATTGAAGGAACGGCCTCCCACTGTGATATGTACCTATCGGCAGTCTATCGACAGTGAGATTCTCTGTGTGTTTATATGGTCACCCTGAAAGCTTTCCAGCTTACTACAGATACCTGCTGAGCGCCTGGGTGTATTGTTTATCCACAACTGGCCTTAAAACATTACATTTGCATCATGTATGGATATATCCAAGCCAATGTTGGCAAACACAAGGATAGAGAGAGGATAGTAACTTCCAGTCAGTCCTAATCATCAGATGTATCTTCTCACAGAGAAACATCATCGCATTGTTGCCAGCAGATTGACATCAGCGTGTCTATTCCCCCAGCACAGGAACCACATCGTCCAAACACACACGGCGCAGCCACATTGTAGCCACTTCTTAAAGTGCATTAATCTGCCGACTCTGCTAAGTTGCCAAACGACTCCTGTGTTGATCCATAAGTGCTGATGGTATTAGTGCCTAATAGCATGCTGCCCACAAGGAGTTGATTTAAGGAAAGTAGAGGAACAAAAGTATTTAGGTTCTTGGCTTTCGCTATGATTGCAGTTAGCAGCAATCTGTTTCAGGATAGATTACTGATTGTATCTGTTCTCGCTTACCGCTGGTTCTGGGGACCCACAGTATGAGCACTGAGCAGGCTTTTTCCAGCCTAGTTTTAAGACCTGATTCAACTAATCAAGCATGATGATAAGTTACTTAGTTGAATCAGTTGTATTAGTGTTGAACTGGAGCAAAACCCTGCTACCCCTGTTGGCTCACCCCCAGTTTCTTCTGCGCAATGAGTCTGGATTTGAGTACCTACCAGGCGAATGCAAATGCATTCTAACCATTCTGATTGGTCCCAGAAACCGATGGGTTCGGTTTGATACTCTGATCGGTTACGGATGATCCAATCACTCGTGACTTTGTTTTGTACAACACTCCTCATTTTGATGTCACCAAAAACAACTTATAGGTTTATATGTCCACTACAGCCTTATTTCAGCTACAATATACACTGCTCAAAAAAATAAAGGGAACACTAAAATAACACATCCTAGATCTGAATGAATGAAATAATCTTATTAAATACTTTTTTCTTTACATAGTTGAATGTGCTGACAACAAAATCACCCAAAAATAATCAATGGAAATCCAATTTATCAACCCATGGAGGTCTGAATTTGGAGTCACACTCAAAATTAAAGTGGAAAACCACACTACAGGCTGATCCAACTTTGATGTAATGTCCTTAAAACAAGTCAAAATGAGTCTCAGTAGTGTGTGTGGCCTCCACGTGCCTGTATGACCTCCCTACAACGCCTGGACATGCTCTTGATGGGGTGGCAGATGGTCTCCTGAGGGATCTCCTCCTAGACCTGGACTAAAGCATCCGCCAACTCCTGGACAGTCTGTGGTGCAACGTGGCGTTGGTGGATGGAGCGAGACGTGATGTCCCAGATGTGCTCAATTGGATTCTGGTCTGGGGAACGGGCAAGCAAGTCCATAGCATCAATGCCTTCCTCTTGCAGGAACAGCTGACACACTCCAGCCACATGAGGTCTAGCATTGTCTTGCATTAGGAGGAACCCAGGGCCAACCGCACCAGCATATGGTCTCACAAGGGGTCTGAGGATCTCATCTCGGTACCTAATGGCAGTCAGGCTACCTCTGGCGAGCACATGGAGGGCTGTGCGGCCCCCCCAGAGAAATGCCACCCCACACCATGACTGAACCACCGCCAAACCGGTCATGCTGGAGGATGTTGCAGGCAGCAGAACGTTCTCCACGGCGTCTCCAGACTCTGTCACGTCTGTCACATGTGCTCAGTGTGAACCTGCTTTCATCTGCGAAGAGCACATGGCACCAGTGGCGAATTTGCCAATCTTGGTGTTCTCTGGCAAATGCCAAACTTCCTGCACGGTGTTGGGCTGTAAGCACAACCCCCACCTGTGGACGTCGGGCCCTCATACCACCCTCATGGAGTCTGTTTCTGACCGTTTGAGCAGACACATGCACATTTGTGGCCTGCTGGAGGTCATTTTGCAGGGCTCTGGCAGTGCTCCTCCTTGCACAAAGGCGGAGGTAGCGGTCCTGCTGCTGGGTTGTTGCCCTCCTACGGCCTCCTTCACGTCTGCTGATGTACTGGCCTGTCTCCTGGTAGCACCTCCATGCTCTGGACACTACGCTGACAGACACAGCAAACCTTCTTGCCACAGCTCGCATTGATGTGCCATCCTGGATGAGCTGCACTACCTGAGCCACTTGTGTGGGTTGTAGACTCCGTCTCATGCTACCACTAGAGTGAAAGCACCGCCAGCATTCAAAAGTGACCAAAACATCAGCCAGGAAGCATAGGAACTGAGAAGTGGTCTGTGGTTACCACCTGCAGAACCACTCCTTTATTGGGGGTGTCTTGCTAATTGCCTATAATTTCCACCTGTTGTCTATTCCATTTGCACAACAGCATGTGAAATGTATTGTCAATCAGTGTTGCTTCCTAAGTGGACAGTTTGATTTCACAGAAGTGTGATTGACTTGGAGTTACATTGTGTTGTTTAAGTGTTCCCTTTATTTTTTGAGCAGTATATGTCTACCAACTGCCTCCGCACTTCAAAAGAACCAACACGTCTGCTGTAAAGTAAAAATAAGTTATTTGATTTATGTTCTGTGTGGTGCACGTAGCATTTCACACCTGGGACCACAGGTGCTCTCTCTCTCCCTTTTCCACATTTTTTTATTTATTTCACCTTCATTTAACAAGGTAGGACAGTTGAGAACAAGTTCTCATTTACAACTGCGACCTGGCCAAGATAAAGCAAAGCAGTGCAACACAAACAACACAGAGTTACACATGAAATAAACAAACGTACAGTCAGTAACACAATAGAAAAGTCTATAAACAGTGTGTGCAAATGAAGTAAGGAGGTAAGACAATAGATAGGCCGTATTGGTGAAATAATTACAATTTAGCAATTAAACACTGGAGCGATAGATTTGCAGAAGATGAATGTGCAAGTCTAGATACTGGGGTGCAAAGGAGCAAAAATAATATCTAACAATATGGGGATGAGGTAGTTGGGTGGGCTAATTACAGATGGGCTATGTACAGGTGCAAAGATCTGTAAGATGCTCTGACAGCTGATGCTTAAAGTTAGTGAGGGAGATATGAGTCTCCAGCTTCAGTGATTTTTGCAATTCGTTCCAGTCATTGGCAGCAGAGAACTGGAAGGAAAGGCGGCCAAAGGAGGAGTTGGCTTTGGGGGTGACCAGTGAAATATACCTGATGGGGCACGTGCTATGGGTGGGTGCTACTATGGTGACCAGTGAGCTGAGATAAGGCTGGGCTTTACCTAGCAAAGACTTATAGATGACCTGGAGCCAGTGGGTTTGGCGACGAATATGAAATGAGGGCCAGCCAACGAGAGCACACAGGTCGCAGTGGTTGGTATATTATATTCTAGGTCAGAACCGTCCAGAGTAGTGATGCTAGGCGGTGTGCAGGCGTGGGCAGCGATTGGTTGAAGAGCATGCATTTAGTTTTACTTGCATTTACAGGCAGTTGGAGTCCACGGATGGAGAGTTGTATGGCATTGAAGGTTGTCTGGAGGTTGTCATTTGTTAACACAGTGTCCAAAGAAGGGCCAGAAGTATACAGAATGGTGTCGTCTGCATAGAGGTGGATCAGAGAATCACCAGCAGCAAGAGCGCCTCCATTGATGTATACAGAGAAAAGAGTCAGCCCGAGAATTGAACCCTGTAGCACCCCCATAGAGACTGCCAGAGGTCTGGACAACAGGCCCCCCGATTTGACACACTGAACTCTGTCAGAGAAGTAGTGGGTGAACCAGGCGAGGCAGTCATTTGAGAAACCGATTGACAGAGTCGAAAGCCTTTGCCAGGTCGATGAATACGGCTGCACAGTATTGTTTCTTATCGATGGCGGTTATGATATCATTTAAGACCTTGAACGTGGCTGAGGTGCACCCATGACCAGCTCGGAAACCAGATTGCATAGCGGAGAAGGTACGGTGGGATTCGAAATGGTCGGTGATCTGTTTGTTAACTTGGCTTTCGAAGACCTTGGAAAGGCAGGGTAGGATGGATATAGCTCTGTAACAGTTTGGGTCTGGAGTGTCTCCCCCTTTGAAGAGAGGAATGACCGCGGCAGCTTTCCAATCTTTGGGGATCACAGACGATACAAAAGAGAGGTTGAACAGGCTAGTAATAGTGGTTGCAACAATTGCGGCGGATAGTTTTAGAAAGAGAGGGTTCAGATTGTCTAGCCCAAAACATCAGCTATCTGGATTTGGGTGAAGGAGAAATGGGGGAGGCTTGGGCAAGTTGCTGTGGGGGGTGCAGAGCTGGGTAGCCAGGTGGGTAGCCAGGTGGAAAGCATGGCCAGCCGTAGAGAAATGCTGTTTGAAATTCTCAATTATCGTAAATGTTTCCTTGCCTCAGCGTTTCCCTCAGGGGCTTACAAAGTTAAAGCCTCATCCTCACCATGTTAAAGCTGAATACCGTGCTTTCATATACTGGTATTAGTGTTTCTGTAAACTTCACTGCACACTGAGTATACCAAACATTAGGAACACATTGCTAATATTGAGTTGCACTCCCCCCTTCTGCCCTCAGAACAGCCTCAAATCGTCAGGGCATGCACTCTACAAGGTGTCGAAAGCGTTCCACAGGGATGCTGGCCCACGTTGACTACAATGGTTCCCACAGTTGTGTCAAGTTGGCTGGATGTCCTTTGGGCGGTGGACCATTCTTGATACACACGGGAAACTGTTGAGCGTGAAAAATCCAGCAGCATTGCAGTTCTTGACACAAACCTACTACCATACCCCATTCAAAGTCACTTAAATATTTTGTCTTGCCCATTCACCCGATGAATGGCACACATACACAATCCCTGTCTCAATTGTCTCAAGTCTTAAAAATCATTCTTTAACCCTGTCTCCTCCCCTTCATCTACACTGATTGAAGTGGATTTAACAAGTGACATCAATAAGGGATCATAGCTTTTACCTGGATTCACCTGGTCAGTCTATCATGGAAAGAGCAGGCTGACTAATGTTTTGTACTCTCAGTTTATGTCTGAAGACTTTTGTTGATCGAAACTTCTCCATGTTTTTACATCTAAACCTTGATAAAAATCTATTATTTATTAGCTGGACTGAACTGTTTTGTCATTCAAATTCATGATTTAAAGTGAACTACAGGCCTTGGCCTATGGATATTCTTAGGACGTAGGTCCACAGTCTGTGGCTAAAAGGGTTTGGAAATCTTCTTTTACCCTGAAGACGTCTAATGCATCAGACTTTTCTGAAGCTCTGACAAACCCTGTCAACAGTATTGGGCTTTCCTCTCTATAAACCCCGGCTTACATGGACTGATAGATTTGAGGTTTATGAGATTATGGAATATAGGCCAAGTACATTGAATCCTCCAGTGAAGAAATACTGTACAAGAGAGAGCTCTTTTGAGAGGTTTTGGGAAAATTCTAACACGTTTATCTATCTGCAGACATATTCTCTGTGATCATATTTGTATTGATTTCATTTTCAGTACATAGATCACAGAATATTACTCAGTATAACACCAAACTGACTAGAAATGAATGAAACATTTAGCTCTTTATGCTATTCGGAACACTACAGTCTATGCTAGTGCACCAGACAGTCCCATATTGCTTCTAAATTAAGAGGAATAATGCTGCGTTGACTTGTTCAAGGGTGATCAGTTCAGATGCTCTCTTCTATAGTTCCCTATCTTCATAAACTTTAGAAGTCTCTTTGGGGTGTGTGGGGTAGATTTCTTTGGTTTTAGCATTTACATTTTAATCATTCCCTGTACAGTTCAGCCCTTACCGGTGGCAGATCCAGAAGGGTGTATCCTATCTATACTGAACACAAATATAAACGCAACATGTAAAGTGTTGGTCCCATGTTTCATGAGCTGAAATAAAAGATCCCAGAAATGTTCCATGTGCACAAAAAGCTTATTTTGCTCAAATTTTGTGCACAAATTTGTTTACATCCCTGTTAGTGAGCATTTCTTTTTTGCCAAGATAATCCATCCACCTGACAGGTGTAGCATATCAAGAAGCTGATTAAACAGCATGATTATTACACAGATGCACCTTGTGCTCGGGACAACAAAAGGCCACTGAAATGTGAAGTTTTGTCACACAACACAATGCCACAGATGTCTCATGTTTTGAGTGAGCGTTCAATTGGCATGCTGACTGCAGGAATGTCCACCAGAGCTGTTGCCAGAGAATTGAATGTTAATTTCTCTACCATAGCCACATCCAACATCATTTCAGATAATTCTGCAGTACGTCAAACCAGCTTCACAACCGCAGACCACATGTAACCACGCCAGCCCAGGACCTCCACATCCGGCTCCACCTGCGGGATCGTCTGAGACCAGCCAGCTAATGAAACTGCTGGTTTGCGCAACCGAAGAATTTCTGCACAAACTGTCAGAATCCGTCTTAGGGAATCTCATCTGCATGCTAGTCCTCCTCACTAGGGTCTGACTGCAATTCGGTTTCAGTGGGAAAATGCTCACCTTAAATGGCCACTGGCACGATGGAGAAGTGTTTCAACAATACCGGGCAGTAGGCAGACAGCGTGTATGGCGTCGTGTGGGCAAGCGATTTGCTGATGTCAAATCAGAGTGCCCCATGGTGGAGGTGGGGTTATGGTATGGGCAGGCATAAGCTTCAGACAACGAACACAATTGCATTTTATCAATGGCAATTTGAATGCACAGAGATACCGTGATGAGATCCTGAGGCCCATTGTCGTGAAATTCATCCGCCGCCATCGCCTCATATTTCAGCATGATGTTGATGCACAGCCCCATGTCACAAGGATCTGTACACAATTATTGGAAGCTGAAAATGTTGCAATTCTTCCATGGCCTGCATACTCACCAGACATTTCACCCATTGAGCAAGTTTGGGATCCTCTGGATCGACATGTATGACAGCGTGTTCCAACTTCGCACAGCCATTGAAGAGGAGCGGGACAACATTCCACAGGCCACAATCAACAGCCTGATCAACTCTATGCGAAGGAGATGTGTCACACTGCATGAGGAAAATGGTTACACCAGATACTGACTGGTTTTCTGATCCATGACCCTACCTTTCTTTAAAGGTATCTGTGACCAACAGAAGCATATATGTATTCCCAGTCATGTGAAATCGATAGATTAGGGCCTAATGAATTTATTTCATTTGACAGATTTCCTGATATGAACTGTAGCTAAGTAAAATCTTAAATTGTTGCGTGTTGCATTTATATTTTTGTTCAGTGTAAATTCATTTTTGTTATTTTAAGCAGCTACAGTAAAGGTAATTCAAGCAAGTCGGTAGGTCATTTTGTTTTGTTGTGAAAGAATCTGACTGACTTTTCCTGTAATTTGTCTTTCCCAGACACCTTATGTTAAATAGTTGACTGCAGAGTAAGTAGTCTTCATTTGCATATGTGTGAAAAACAAACACCTATCTGGTCAGAGCTAAGCTAACTGACAGTAAATTCTATTAATTAAATTAAAGGATATTCAAAACAGGGATGCATTCAAATCAATTCCGAATTAATTATTGAAGGTTCTTCTTTCTCTCCATTAAATCAGAGTGAACAGAGATCATATCATTACAGCGGTGTTGTCCTGAATGATGAGGTCATTACAGCTGTGTTGTCCTGAATGATGAGGTCATTACAGCTGTGTTGTCCTGAATGATGAGGTCATTACAGCTGTGTTGTCCTGAATGATGAGGTCATTACAGCTGTGTTGTCCTGAACGATGAGGTCATTACAGCTGTGTCGTCCTGAACGATGAGGTCATTACAGCTGTGTTGTCCTGAACGATGAGGTCATTACAGCTGTGTTGTCCTGAATGATGAGGTCATTACAGCTGTATTGCCCTGAATGATGAGGTCATTACAGCTGTGTTGTCCTGAATGATGAGGTCATTACAGCTGTATTGCCCTGAATGACGATGTCATTACAGCTGTGTCGTCCTGAATAACGAGGTCATTACAGCTGTGTCGTCCTGAATGATTATACACCAGAGTCTTTAACACTGCCAGCTAGTGACTGACAGTGAACACAAACACACACACAAACGCACACACACTGTAATGTATGCACACACAAAAACACGCACCCGTGTGAATACAGACATACACTGAAATGCACACACACTGTAGTGTGCACACATACACTGAAACACATACACACACATACTGTAATGCATACCCACATATACACAAAATTGGGCCATAGCATTGCAGGACTCCACTAAGCCAAGCTCCATAGCATACTGCAGCGCCAAACGGGCCATTTAAGCATTAAGACCTGAGGAGGTGTGTTATATGGCCAATATACCATGGCTGAGGGCTGTTCTTATGCACAACGCAATGCGGAATGCCTGGATACAGCCCTTAGCTGTGGTATATTGGCTATATACCACAAACCCCTGAGGTGCCTTAAATGTTTTGTCATACCTGTGGTATACGGTCTGATATACAGCCTGATATGTGAAGGCTGTATTACATCCAGCCGTGATTGGGAGTCCCATAGGGCGGCGCACAATTGGCCCAGCGTCGTCCGGGTTTGGTCGGGGTAGGCCGTCATTGTAAATAAGAATTTGTTCTTAATTTTAACTGACTTGCCTAGTTAAATAAAGGTAAAATGTAAAAATATACCACGGCTGTCAGCCAATCAGCATTCAGTGCTCGACCCACCCAGTATATAATTGTAAATACACCAGCCCTCTGTTGTTGTTACTTGGTGCCTCTCATTGGAATCACATATTGAAAGGGCGTATAGTACTGAATTACAGCCTGGGCTGTTATACTGTCATGGTGCTGCTGGCGTAAGCCTTTGCAGCATAGTACAGCCTGGAGTGCTCCCATCAGAACAGACCTATTTGGCTTACGTTACAAACCCACTATATCAGACAGGCTTGTTGTGCTGCATTACCTTAAGCCCCCCTGGCTGCAGGGCTGAGCTGGGAGTGTATTGTATTCAATGCTGACGCATGTGAGTGAGTGGGTTACTGTATCGTCTCGTATACCCGACTCTAGGCAACAGCAGTGTATGCCTTAGCGTTGGATACACTGTGGAAGGCAAACGCCTGCCTAAGGAGACTAGTTAATGCCGGCTGCAGCTCACTGCTACAGTATGTACGTGGGCCCTGCTTTCCCCATGCCATCTGTCTGTCTGTCTGTCTGTCTGTCTGTCTGTCTGTCTGTCTGTCTGTCTGTCTGTCTGAGCAGAGGCTGCCTGTGGGCCAGGTTGGGCCTTGGGAGACTGAAGCTGGGTCTGGAATGCTTATTGCTTCATTTGGTTGAACTCAGCCTGTCAGCCACACACGAACATAGCACGGTAGTTTGGCTGCAGATCACATGCACACACACACACACACACATACATACACACAAGCGAGAACACACCCATGTCAATCCCTGGGCTTCACATTTTTTACCTGTCTCTCTCTCTTTCTGCACAGTGGAGCAGCAATACCAATCTCATTCTGGCTGACATGGTCGTTTAAACTCACTCTAGGTCTCACCTTCACTCAAACGCTGTTTGTCAGAAATCTGAAGTCAGATTGTTTGTGTGTTATTTCAGGTCTGTTAATGTTATATAGCTGTAGCTCAAGTAGTGTGTTGTATATGCTTGGGAAATTTTGTAAATAGTCTAATTACCATTCACTTCGTCCTCCTGCTTTATATATTAATACAGACGACTTTTGACATTATTCAGACTAGTGCAGATGTTTGACTAGAATTATATTGCTAAAAAAATAAATGCCCCAAAGAAGTCTGCATCAATTCTGCAGAGTAAGAGAACAGGGCTCCAAAACCTGCACGTTATTCCCTACTCCGTACCTAGATGGCACTGTGTCCACTACTTACTACACAGTACACCACCAGCCACTATACCACCAGCCACTACACCACCAGCCACTACACCACCAGCCACTACACCACCAGCCACTACACCACCAGCCACTGCACCACCAGCCACTACACCACCAGCCACTACACCGTATACCACCAGCCACTACACCGTATACCACCAGCCACTACACCGTATACCACCAGCCAGTACACCACCAGCCACTACACCACCAGCCAGTACACAGTACACCACCAGCCACTACACCATATACCACCAGCCAGTGCACAGTACACCACCAGCCAGCCACTATACCACCAGCCAGTACACAGTACACCACCAGCCAGCCACTATACCACCAGCCAGTGCACAGTACACCACCAGCCAGCCACTATACCACCAGCCAGTGCACAGTACACCACCAGCCGGCCACTATACCACCAGTCAGTGCACCACCAGCCAGCCACTATACCACCAGCCAGTCACTACACCACCAGCCAGCCACTATACCACCAGTCACTACACCACCAGCCAGCCACTACACCACCAGCCAGTCACTATACCACCAGCCAGTCACTACACCACCAGCCAGCCACTATACCACCAGTCACTACACCACGAGCCAGCCACTACACCACCAGCCAGTCACTATACCACCAGCCACTACACCACCAGC
Source organism: Salmo trutta (assembly GCF_901001165.1). Classification (NCBI taxonomy): domain Eukaryota; kingdom Metazoa; phylum Chordata; class Actinopteri; order Salmoniformes; family Salmonidae; genus Salmo; species Salmo trutta. The sequence continues at coordinate 9,717,953 of NC_042957.1, read as the reverse complement.
CAGTCACTATACCACCAGCCACTACACCACCAGCCAGCCACTATACCACCAGCCAGTACACAGTACACCACCAGCCGGCCACTATACCACCAGCCAGTACACAGTACACCACCAGCCACTACACCACCAGCCAGCCACTACACCACCAGCCACTACACCACCAGCCAGCCACTATACAGTACACCACCAGCCAGCCACTACACCACCAGCCAGCCACTATACCACCAGCCACTACACTACCAGCCAGTCACTATACCACCAGCCAGTCACTACACCACCAGCCAGTGCACCACCAACCAGCCACTATACCACCAGCCAGCCACTATACCACCAGCCAGTGCACCACCACCCAGCCACTACACCACCAGCCAGCCACTATACCACCAGCCAGTACACAGTACGCCACTACACCACCAGCCAGCCACTACACCACCAGCCACTACACCACCAGCCAGCCACTATACAGTACACCACCAGCCAGCCAGTTCACACTACACCACCAGCCACTACACCACCAGCCAGTACACCACCAGCCAGCCAGTTCACAGTACACCACCAGCCAGCCACAACACAGTGCACCACCACCCAGCCACTATACAGTACACCACCACCCAGCCACTATACAGTACACCACCAGCCAGTACACAGTGCACCACCACCCAGCCAGTACACCACCAGCCAGTACACCACCAGCCAGCCAGTTCAAAGTACACCACCAGCCACTACACAGTAAACCACCAGCCTGCCAGGACACAGTACACCACCAGCCAGTACACAGTACACCACCAGCCAGCCAGTACACAGTACACCACCAGCCAGCCAGTACACAGTACACCACCAGCCACTACACAGTAAACCACCAGCCTGCCAGGACACAGTACACCACCAGCCAGTACACAGTACACCACCAGCCAGCCAGTACACATTACACCACCAGCCAGGACACAGTACACCACCAGCCAGTACACAGTACACCACCAGCCAGCTAGGACACAGTACACCACCAGCCAGTACACCACCAGCCAGTACACCACCAGCCAGCCAGTACACAGTACAGTACATATGCAGGAAATGCAAGCTTGTAGTGTATTTGAGGTTTGAAAGGGCTTGTAAAGTTTTTTTCCTTTTTAAAATGTCAGACTTGGGGCTCTATTCAATCAGATCCGCGTTAGTGACATCAGCATAGCTGGAACTGTTTTAGAACTGTCAAATCTACAAGCGGCTCCAGGCATTATACCTAAAGTGGACATTGCCATTGGCTGCATGGAGTCACATTAAGAGAAATCCCATGCAGTCTTGTTTACAATTTGGAACACTGGAATTTGATATGTAATCTACACCTCGACTAGGCTGATAGAAATCCTCATTATTTCATTGAATGATTTTTCAATTTGAGTGTCATTATTTCCGTATAGCCTACAGTTTCTTGTTCTGAACTTCTAACGTGACTGAGAGGGGTGTGGCTTTGTCAAGATGATCACGAGAGCATCTGCACACAGATTTGACAGCTCCAACGTAGTTACATCTCCGACACTGCCAAAACATCAACCATGTGGGTGTTGATTGATCTGATTTAGTCGAGGCCTTGATTTTTCCTAACAAAAAATGCATCAACCACTTCAAAAATGTCCTTTAATTATTATCCACATAATAATTCACATTTCCTGTTGCTGCAGGATCATTTTCCTGCTGTGAGTAGCTGTGGTTACAGCCCATACTGCTTTAGTGGGACAGGAGGGAAATAGATCCATGGAGGGGTATCTCATTTTGTGAACAAACGCGCACACACACACACACACACGTGAAAGTGAACCCCCATACACGCACAAGCGTGCGCACACACACGCACACACACACACACGTGAAAGTGAACCCCCATACACGCACAAGCGCGCGCACACACACACACACGTGAAAGTGAACCCCCATACACTCACAAGCGCACACACACACACACACACACACTGTACCCTATCTGGCAGTGTACCGTACAGTAGTTTGGCTGCAGAACATTGCGTGCTCTTGTCCTTTCTAAACCAGGTGTTGAGGTCATATCGACTCATTCTACTTGTCAGGTTCAATCATCATCTTCCACAGAGCAGCTTTTTGGGGATTATTGGGTGATTATGACGGAATGGTGCAGGACACTGCTATGCAGGGGGTGAAAAAAACCTTCTTCCTTATTCAAGGTATCACTTCTGGAAAAAAAAACTTTCTTCTTGGATATATAAAAACACAAATGGTTTGAACGAATGCCTTTACTGTATGACTGTAGTGGAAAGACATTGAACATGCTCTATTGTAGATTCACAATGATCATCTGTAATACTTGTATTAATATGTGAAGCTGTCATACTACTTTGTTTCATTTGGTGTTTCTTTTGACATTTGGAAAAGAGAGGAGAAAAGAGGAGAGAAGGAAAAAAGGAGAGAAGAAAAAAGGAGAGAGGAGAGGAGAAAAGAAGAGGAAAGAAGAGAGGAGAGGAGAGGAGAAGAAGAGAGGAGAGAAGAAGAGAGGAGAAGAGAGGAAAGGAGAGGAGAGGAGAGAGGAGAAACGAGGAGAGAAGAAGAGAGGAGAAGAGAGGAGAGGAGAAACGAGGAGAGAGGAGAAACGAGGAGAGAAGAAGAGAGAGGAGAGGAAGAGAGGAGGAGAGAGGAGAAACGAGGAGAGAGGAGAAACGAGGAGAGAAGAAGAGAGAGGAGAGGAAGAGAGGAGGAGAGAGGAGAAACGAGGAGAGAGGAAGAGAGGAGAGAAGAGAAGAGAGGATACATCTTAAAGTAGAATAAAGTTTAGGGTGTGTGGACATCCCTCCATATTCAGGGAGCCAAGTGAGTTTACACAGTCGTAAATTATTATTATAAAATGTTTTTTAAACCCATTAGCGAATGTAAATAGTTTTTTTTCTGTCAATTAAGATATTAATTATCCAATCTGTTTGGGCAAATTTATGTAATCTATTTCTGCATATTTGACTAAAATAGGAAACAGTCTGTCAATCACAACAGTTAACCACCCGCTGGGTTGGATTGCATGGCCCTGAGCTCACATTTGAAGGGCACAGCACTGGGTATGCCAGACCAGTTAACCAGACAGTTTTATCCAAAGGAACTTAAAGTACAGTGAGTGTATTCATTATTAGTAGGGGTATGTGATCAATGTGGGATATTGAACCCACATCCTTGCTAGCACAACGCTTTTACCAACTGAGCCACCAAAAATCCACAAAATGGCTGCCTTGACTTAACTGAGAGGCTGAGATGCCTTCTTCCTTCTCAACAATATGATCCAGCCTGACAGTTGAAGACAAGACTACTGAGGGGTGCAGTCCTCTGTCAAACCCATTCTTAGGCCTACAGGGAGGAGGTCAGAGAACTGGCAGTGTGGTGCCAGGACAACAACCTCTCCGTCAATGTGAGCATGACAATGGAGCTGATCGTGGACTACAGGAAAAGGCGGGCCGAACAGGCCCCCCATTAACATCGACGGGGCTGTAGTGGAGCGGGTTGAGAGTTTCAAGTTCCTTGTTGTCCACATTGCCAAAGAACTATCATGGTCCAAACATACCAATTCAGTCGTGAAGAGGGCACAACAAAACCCTTTCCCCCTCAGGAGACTGAAAAGATTTGGCATGGGCCCCCAGATCCTCAAAGGATTCTACAGCTGCACCATCGAGAGCATCCTGACCGGTTGCATCACCGCCTGGTATGGCAACTGCTCGGCATCTGACCGTAAGGCGCTACAGAGGGTAGTGCGAACGGCCCAGTACATCACTGGGGCCAAGCGTCCTGCCATCCAGGACCAGGCGGTTTCAGAGGAAAGCTCATAAAATTGTCAGAGACTCCAGTCACCCAAGTTATAAAGTGTTTTCTCTGCTACCGCACGGCAAGCGGTACCGGAGCGCCAAGTCTAGGACCCTCAACAGCTTCTACCCCAAGTCATTAGACTGCTGAAAAATTCATAAAAATCGCCACCGGACAATTTACATTGACACCCTCCCTCCCTTATACACTGCTGCTGCTCGCTGTTTGTTTGTTACCTATGCATAGTCACTTCGCCCCCACCTACATGTACAGATTACCTGCACACTGACTCGGTACCGGTGCCCCCTGTATATAGCCTCGTTATTCTTATTCTTATTTTGTTACTTTTTATTATTACTTTTTATTTTAGCCTACTTGGTAAAAATTTTCTTCTTCTTGAACTGCACTATTGGTTAAGGGCTTGTAAGTAAGCATTTCATGGTAAAGTCTACACTTGTATTCGGCGCATGTGGCAAATAAAGTTTGATTTGATATGCTGTTAATGGATTTCTATACATCATAGGTAGATTCTCACAGAGCCAATGCTAGCTGCCTCACTAAGCCCAACCAACCTGAAGTAGTATCGGCCTATTAAAAAGTCCCCTTAGAGAGGAAAAAGACCACGTTAGGAGCTCACTCATTGACAATGTAAAATAACTTTTAGGTCTTAATGAAGAAGAAAAAAACTTGGCTAGACCAGGATGAATGAGTTAATGATGTAGTCGTTGTGCTAGCTGAATATACTCCTTACAGCCCTCTGATAAATTCCATCAATGGGCAATTCCAAGGTAATGACCAGGACTGTGTGGCCCATTTGCACAAACTATTGGATGGTGTAACAACAGGTCTGGGAAGCAGGCGCAGCAGCCAGTCATTCACTGAGACATAACCTGTCCATATGGTGCCGAGAATCTATCAATCTCATTCCTTCCATGCATTTGTTACCACAGAGACCTGGCTATGGAGGGGCCTAACAGCATTCCTCGTATTCTGGTCTCTTCTCAGAATCTGCTGTGCGTGGAGAGTATAGGAGAGTTTAACACTCTGTCTGTGAATAGGAATTAGAGATGAATGTGTATACATGACATGTTAAAAAGATTAGCTGAAGATCAATCTAAAGATGAACTATTATGTTTTGGACGTTTTAATGGGAAGTTATTGTAATGTAATTGGCAAAAAGAGTCGATGTCCGTGCCTCCGTGGAAATCTGATTAGCATAATACAAAAATCCCCAGCTAAATCCGTCTATTTAAACTAGAGATATCAGTTTTTTTGAATGGGCTGTGCCTCAATCTACTGCATCCACCAATGCCGGCCTTCTGTATCTGCAATGGAAGGTGGCCGAACATGAGACGTCCCGAAAATCGGTCTTTCCTCAAAAACGTCTGTAGCTTCTGAACGGTTTGGCCTAAAAACTCACGAACATGATGCTGTTCTCCGTTTTGCTCTTACGAGTATCATGGGACTCGTCTGAAGTCGGTACCGCCGATCTACTAACTTCTGTCTGTAGAGTCCAAAAAGTTTGGCTACACACCAATATGGAAAGGTGAGACTTTCACAAACACATACTGTAAGTTGGTTGTTTTGCTCTAGGACACCCACAGGCCTCACAACACTTGTCTGAAGGTAGCCCGGTGCCAGTTTAAAAAATGAATGGAAGTATATATGGAAGTAGTTTAATGCCAAAAAAAGGGGTAAAATATGAGTAACAATTTTTTTAAATAATTTCCTGATCTTTCTTATATCTCTCAGATATAGGTCAGACACTTTAAAACAAACGTCCTTTTTATGTATTTTTTTGTGTTTTTCCATGTATGAATCTCTGGCTTAGACTCTTAATTAATTAATTTTAAAATAAGAAGAGTCTATGGTTCATGGTCTTATGATAGAAGTCAAGTTTTGGACAGAGGTTAAGGACCTGAATCCTAACTCTGTTACAGATTAATGTACTCCTAAAAACTCATCTACCCTATTTTCCACTTCCATTCATTTCAATACTCTTTCATACATCCACACCACATGACAAACAGCCAAACGTACTCTACCATTGTAAACTTTGGGAAGAACATTTTATTGCTGGGATTTGCCTGGAGTCAAAGGAGCAAAACACAGTTAAGTAATGGGTTGAAAGCAGTAATAACAACACAAAATCAAACTGAATGTACTTGAGATTTGCTTAGAATACAAAATGAACAAGAAACAACTAAATAAATTAAGTAATAAAAAAAAATGTACTGCCAGCACAAATTGTCATAAAAATGTGAAGACTTCAAATGAAAACTGCACAATAAGGGGAGGAACATAAATGTAAAATAATAAAACTGAAAGTAAGGAACATAGACATCACAGTAAAAAATATCATCATCATCCTGTATCTTATTCTTAGTATGGTGCCAGCACTGGGTCTCAAAAATCTCTGTTTGATCTCAAATTTTAAAAAAAACAAAAAAAACAATCAAAGTAATCCAGAATCAGGAGGCCCTAGTACAATATCAGGGTGGGCATTTTTCTATTTGACTGATATCTGATGTCTTCCAGTTGTAAAATATTCATGCGTTTTAGAAACACCATCCAGAAAGACTAGATTTTCTAACCTAATAATATTTTACTCCTTTCGATTACAAAAAAATACAAGTACGCTATCTCCAGTCTTACCAAACATCAGAAAAAAATGTTAGATCTTTGTCATTTAGTACACCGAGAAAGGAAATCAGCTCAAATTATGTCTGTACAATGCTAAAAAAAACTCCAACGGAAACTAAAATGTTATGTACAATATTGACCTGCAAAATACGACGGCTATGATGTAATAAAATATGTAAACATATTTGTTTTGACACAGTTGACTGTGACAACAGATACAAATTCAAAACTTTTCACATTGGATAAGTCTTCTTTAGTCACATTGTTTTCAATATTTGACCAAAAACCCCACAGACATAATGACTTTACTTCCACAAACAGAATGTAACAAATAACCGAACCAGTGGTCTATGGAAAACTGAAATAAAAATGCTATCAGGGATCTAGAGTTCTGTAAAATATCTAATTAAAAAAACATTGCATTTTTACTGGTGCATCCCCTCCAACATGGTCGAATACCATCTAGATCGAGGACGTCATGCATAGCAGTCGAATCCATTTTTGAGAGAGGGGTAAAAAAAGCGAAAAAATAAATTGAAATGCATTGCCGTACTACTATTCATTGAGCATAGCCTGGTCAGCCCTGACAATGTCTCATCCCTCAAAACGCATAGGTGGGTTTAAAAAAGACACCTTAGCTACCACACACATACCTTTCCTCATCCAACACTAGGTATAGAAATATACCATTTGTATGTTAATTATGTTTTGTCTTTCAAACTGCAATGACTCATTTTTTTTTATCTTCAGGTCCCTCACTTATACAGATGCCAGCACCACGTCACATACATCTTACATGCTCCGAATGGCCGAAATGATGGTTGTTTGTTTTGTCATTTTACAGGGTTACAATGGACAAGGTTGTTTACGCCAAGGATCACAAATCTCTCACAGTCACTTGGGAGCGATGTAACACCAAAATATCTTACACTTCCAAACCTCTGGCAACGTCTCCAGGCAGAGCTCAGTCATCTCGTCACAAGGTATCTTATAGTAGTGTCCCTATCAGCCTGTTTCTCTGTATGCTTACCATAGTAAGTGTGCTTTTAGGTCACAGTACATTGGAAAAATGTTCAACTTGGACTCATTCACTTAGAGTTCTTATGAGAGGATTTGTTTTCCGTTTTAAATTGCAGCTCCCAATATGGTACTGTCAAGTGTTTATTCATATTTTCTCCAAACAGTTATTTTTTGTTGTTGTTGGGAATGGTTGATGTATAGTATTCTTTGTCCTTATACATAGTATTCTTTGTCCTTGTCTTTCGGTCTCTTGCCGCTGGATCCCTTGGCGCCACTGCCCCCGCTGGGTGCTTTGTCTTTCACCGCAGTGCCGTTGGTCTGCGCCGAGTTGCTGATGTAATTCCGTGTCTCGTCTACCTGGTAGGAGCCTTCGTCCCTGTTCCTGTACTTGTACATGGCGTAGAGGAGGATGAGGATGCAGAGTGCCGCGGCAGAGACGATGCCAACCACCATTCCCGTTGTGCTGCTGGATTCTCGTATCACCTCAGAGGCCCCCGGGGGCACCCGCCTCACGACTGGTGCAGTGGGTAACGCGGCAGGCACCGTACGCAGCATGGGTGAGGTGATGAGGGGCCCACGAGGCTTGGTGCCATCCAGGTCGAAGGACACAGTGGGTAGAGGCAGCAGGACTATGTCCGGCTGCAGGGCTTTGATCACTTCGCGGTTGTCCATTTTCCCGGCGGGCAGTTTGGCTAGCGTGCCGTCTGATGGGAATGACGCCTCTGCTACAGTGCCCCCGAGGTTGGGTAGAGGCAGGGTGGGTGTAGTCCTACCCACCTCTGAGGCTTTACTAGGCCTCAAGTCCTTGGCCTCCCACTTGGGCGCGAGAGCTTTGTAGCCACCTTCATAGGCCGACGTGGTCAAGATCTTATCTGTTACCAGGGAGAAGGTGGTGTAAAAATCTTCATCGTCAGTGGGGGGCAGGCTAGAGTCGAAAGCTTCGCCAGAGCCAAACCCCGAAATCACCATGCCATCATAATCACCATCAAGACCATCATCACAATCATCGCTGCCTCGGTCCGACAAGCAAGGTACCCCCACCTCAGTGGCCATTGGCAGGGACTCTTTTGTGGTCTCGATAATGGTGAGGACGGGGCGGAGGGTTGGGGGGACGGGGCGGAGGGTTGGGAGGACGGGGCGGAGGGTTGGGGGGACGGGGCGGAGGGTTGGGAGGACGGGGATGATGGGGGAACGGGGGGAAATAAGAGGGATGTCTATGGGATCCTCTACAAGTATGGGGATGACTAACTCCCCTCCTGCAAAACAGAAAAAGAAAAGAGAAGTTAGAAGAAATGCAAGACGTTAGCTATTCAATCAAACACTGGAAAGTAATTATATAAAACATAAAAAGCAAAGCGGAACAATTTTTTAAAATAAAAATACAGAAAAAAACTAAAATAAGTCAAAACGGAAAATACTATACCAGTGCAAATTCAATGAAACTAGAACCAACCAAACAATACCATGAACTGAAACTAAAAAATAGCCAATAAAAATGTATACATTGCATCAAAAGGCTGTAAGGGATGTTCAGGGGTGAGCCAAAATAACAAACAGGCATTTTACCACACCTAACTCCTATGTTTCATGTTCAATAACAAGTGTACTATTTTGTGAAAGTTTTCACAGACAGAAATATAGTTATTGGTATTGGCTTTGTAGCTCTGGGACCTACACACCAGAGGGTTGTAACTATATTAATTATGTCTGGTCTAGTGTTGCTAATGTCTGGCTGTCTGGATACATGTACAGTAGCTACACAATATTGGACTGAGAAATAACTTCTAACTTAACTTTAATCATACCTTTCAAGCTTATACCCCGATAGGTGTATAATAAATTGAGAGACTGACTTTTCTGCTTTTCTAATATAAAGCAATAAATTATAAAAAATATAGTGACGATTTGCATACAATCCACAGCGTATTGTATTATTGTCCAATGGAAATAACAATAATGGAGATAGAGGTCAGCCTTGTCATGTGCTTTTAAGGTGTAAAGACCGGTCTCAACTTGTCATTATTTTCTGTAGCTATTGATAGGGTCTAATGAAATGAAACTGAGCTAAATATTCCTACATTCCTCATTTGATTATGGTGAGTTCACTAGGCTCCCCCACAGGCCTTAACCCCTTGCCTTTTGACTGCTCATATACAGTTGCCACAATGGCACAAAGTCACCTGACAGTTCAACAACAACAGCTGAATGTACTTCTCACTTTTATCAGTATCAGTTACTATGTTTGTTCTTGACTAGTCTATCTATCTTTCTATTCATTTTTCTTGTCCTTTATTATATTATTTTACTATTAGGGCGGTTTCTAAAACATACGAAAGTAACATTCAGATGTCAGTTGAATCTGCATAAACCTCTTGCCAAGGTGGCTAGCTTGTACACTGCAAAGGCTCACCACAAACAGGGCACTAAAAGAAGATGCAAATCTCTAATAAAAATAAAAAAGTAAATAAATAAAAAAATAAGTAAGGCATTGCAAACACAGTTAAGACTGTCAAACTGAGAGTTAGAGCAAACATTGTTAACATTCACAAACTAAATGCACAAATAGATTTATCCAAAGAGGGATTACTACATAGAAAGAGGTAAAATAAATTCTGCTTCAAAAATCATAAAGAGCCTACGAAAAATTGTTTTCAAAAAGAAGAAATGTATACCATCAGTTTTGTCAACTTACATCAACAAATTGCCCGCATGATTTTGGCAGGAAGAAAAAAGTGTACAAAAGAAAGTTGTGTAAGAATGTTTTTGGACAAGTTAGGTTAGTTTCTTTTTAACAATTTTGATTCATTTTAGTTATTTATCTTTTAGACAGGATGGTACAGGGAAGGAAAAACACACATCCACACATCATGACATGAAAAATAATCTTCACCATTCTGTTCAGGATTATTATATATTTTTTAAATAGTCATTTCTTTTCATAAAAAAGAAAACTGTACATCTATAGATAAGTCTTGGCTGTGAGAGAAAAGCTCCTTTTATGTAACTTTTCCCATAAATATTTACAGTCTGATTATTAAACTTTTTTTGTTGTAACTTTTTTTGCTTAACTTTAACTTCGTTGTTCATTAGTTTTGAACTAATGGATGACTGTACATATCTTAACATCTACGTAAAAGGGGGTTTGGAGTGGGGGGGGAGTGTAAGAAGGGGGAGGACCTAGGAACATACTAGGTAGGAAATGACATAGATGGGGGTGAATGTGTACATCAGTTGCCATGTCCATGTAAAGGTGGTACGAAGCGGCCGGGCGGCATTAGAGCTTTTGGCTGTAAGGAAGGGATGGGGACATACAACCCATGAGCATATACATACCCATCTACAGAAGAGAACAGCACTTTCAACACTGACAGTTTTTACAAACCCTAAGCTGCAACTTCTTTCTTTGCCATGCGGAATTAATCAATTAATTCATTATAGTCCAAATGCAATCCAAATTTGCTAATTGAATAACAGGAAAAAAATGTAGCACTGTAAGAACAGGTTTGAAACATGTTGAAACAAATAGTCGTGAGGACAGTTGTATTTTTGAGTTTTCTTCTAGTTTTTTTCTCAATGAAATTGTGAGTGTCAAATTGTATACTGGTCATGTGTTTGGGGTGGCCAATCAGAGCTGTGTATTTCAACCATAGTTAACCAATCATTAGTAAAAAAGGAAGAAATGTCCTAATTAGGAATACTTCACCATACCACTATCAATAGTACTGCTATGGAAATTATCAGATTATTAAAAAGGTCATTTTGAGCAATTTCAGTAATTAACATAGATATCCACATATGTATATTTACATATGTACAAATAGACAAATAAAACAAAAATACAAATTGGCAAGCAAGAAATTAAAAGCATTAAAATTCTCACACTATCAAAGATGAACAACCAGAAAGCACACACTGAAGCAGACATAGAGAAGAGGGACAGTTCGTAGGGGAAGTTGTCACCATCTTCATGTAGTAACTAATAATAATAACATTATTATTAGTTAATTCTTTATGAAATACATATCTGTTGTTAGTCATTTTAAAACACAAAACAGGCGTGCAATCTGGATGTAATTCAGAGAAAGGTAAGGTAAATATTAGACAGGATATTTTAGTTGTTTTTACTATTAGGTTCATGGTTAATGCGTGCTTTAAGTAAGTTGCATTTAGGGAGAGTAATATACAATAACAGTACAGCAAGCTGGGGTCAGAGGGTCAGGATGAGGTTAAAGGTGACTAGAGGTTATTGCATCAAGGCCTGTAGGGCATATTGCTTCAGGCAAAGAACAATGTATTATCAGACATCAACCATCGGAGAGGAAGAAGAAACC